>NW_009736072.1:0-13737 GCF_000703405.1 Apaloderma vittatum | reverse complement strand
TGCTGGACACACTTTTCTTAATGCACCATCTTGGTTAGCATCCTCATGACCACCACATCAGCGAGATTGGTTCAGATCGCCTCTGGAAGCGCGTGCAGCAGAAAGGGCAAGCTCTTCACCCTCCATGCCCTCGCTGAAATCCAAAAGCTATGCCACCCCCTGGCCTGCTCCGGAATCATCCTCCTGCAAACGTGAAGCATGGCACTTCAAAACCCACTTTAAGGAAATAAAAAAAACATGTGAAGAAAAAGAGGCAGGACAGTGAGTCCTGCTTTAAAGTCCCTCTCCCAAGCCAATCACAGTGGAAGAGTCTGGAGGAGCTGGGTATTTCCAGAGGGTGATTAACCCACTTGTTAGAGGCTGTCCTCTTCCCAGCCGTCCCTTGGTTCCACACTCACCCCAACGTGCTGCCCTTCCATCCTAGGTGCAGAGAACGGTGACTTTCCAGCCCCACACACTCTGCAGAGCTAACCTGGCACATGAGGGGAAGCAGAATCCTCACGGAGCTCATTTAAGAGCAAGTGACCCAGACCGTTTCTTGTGATAGGATTTGGGAAATTGGGCTTGAATGAACGGCTCCTCTTCCAATCCTGGCCAAGCCTGTGGTTTTCCAGTGAGCAGGGAGGAGGGGACACTTCAGAATTGTCTCTGTGGATGGGAATTCATCATGGTTTATTTTCTCAAGCCTCACGGCTTGTCACAAATCCTTTTAAAGTCATGAGGCCTGGGAGGGAGGAGGAAGAGAAAAGAGGATGTTTTGGTGTTATTTTTGTTCGGATAGGAATGGTTAGTAAGTCATTCCGATCCCTTAAGTGAATGACTATAAAGGCATAGCCCCTTGGACTTCTTCACTTGGTGAGGTTTGGCAGAAGCGGAGGGAGGTTAAAGAGTGTCCCCGTGTTCAAGATACCCACGCCCCCAAGCCCACCGCTCTGATTCCTGCCCACCTCACGCAGCCTGCGTAGTTTTGTAAAAATCTGAGTGAACCTGCTCTTTTTTCTCTTCTTAGCCTGAGTGAACCTTTCTCTCTGACACTGGACAAGGTGCTCCAGCACCCTGTGCCCTTAGGTTTGCCTCTTGGGTGCAAGACAAGTACCAGAGAGAGGAATCCTCCCCATTGCAGTCCTGAGAAGTTGCGTTTTGCTACTGGGACACTTGTTAGGGATGCTTGCTCTGAGAAAGGACCTCCTCGTACAAGAATCCTTATAGCAGACTGATCCAGGCTCTGGCTGCTCCATTAGCTGGTGTTCCCATGATGTATGATATACCAGTGCCTCTTCATGGAATATCACTCAGCGTTATGGTTCCTGAGAGAATGGGCTTCCATAACCACACTAATAAATCATAGCTCAATTAAAGACCATTTCCCCCTGGGGATATGCTGTTAACTTATTGAGCTTGGTAGAGCAGCGTCCGTTGACCTTGTGGACCTTGAAGCAGCATGGTAGAGACTTAATGTCTTAGCAACCAGGGGCTGGGACATCCTTCTCCTGATCTGTCTACCTGTGAGTGCTCAGCAGCTGGAGCTGGTGACTCTCCAAATGTTCACCTTCTCCACTGCCAGCATGGGATGACTTTACACCTCTACCCTTCTTCTCCCACAGTAAATCAAGGGTATGAAAACTCCTCAGGTCAGAGGGATGCAGTATGTATGCAGCCAGAAAAGCAGACAACCATTTGATCCTCTTGAGCTCTCCAGCATTAAGATGTCTGCTGAGGTTTTTTGGGGGGGTGGCTTTCTACAGAGAAGAAATATAGAGAAGAAAGGAAATCTGACCAAAAAAATAATAACGAAAAGCGCAAGCCCAAATTTCTAGCCTCAGAATTGCTTTTTTTCCCCACCTTTCTTTAATGTTTATACATGAGAGTAAATAGGAGAGTATTTTTACAATACTTCCTCACGGGCTGTCTATACTGTACGAAGAAGCTGATGTAAGTCAGAGGAACGTGTGGCAACAAAAGGGAACACCAGGATGCATTACCATCACCGTGGGAGCACAAAGAAGTACATATATTCATACAGTCTGACCTCCTGCAAAAGCCAGGCAAGAAAATCTCACACGGATATTCCTGCTTCAACCAGAACTTTCAGCTGATTTACAGCCTATGCTTAACAAAGTCTCCCAAACCTGTTTTAAAGGCCTGAAGCACCTATGGACCCACCATGACCTCAGGTTTATTGCCCCGACAGTTCAACAGACAACAGCTCCCTGAGAGAAAACGCAGAAGACACGACTCGTAGAAGCTCTAATGGATGCACTAGCAGGGAAGCTGAATGAGGAGTAGAGGTCTCAGCCTCTCTTTTCGGATTTTTTATTTTTTTTTGTTCAAAGCTGCGGCACTCAGCCTGAGGCAAAGCCCGCTGAACTCAACAGGAGTCTTTCTATGGTCAACGCTAGGTCCATTCATCCCCCCTCCTGTCACCTACCATCCAGAACTCGCTCTAATTCTCTGTGCCAGCACTTCCCATCATGCCTGGAAAGCTCCTTGCAGCCCCACTTAGCTCCCGAAGGTTTGATTCCCGTTTTTTAACAGGCCAAAAAACCGCAGGATGCCAACTAATTGCTTCGTGAATGACCCCAGTGTTAGGGGCTCCGCCGCCATGGCTGGGAGGCCCTTCCACACGTTTGTGGTGCCTCGCACTTCCTGACATCTGGTTCCAATTGACGCTCCCCTTCGCTGCTGCCAGAGCTCGAATGACCTCTTACCTGTGCTAAGGTACCAGCGAAGTCATGGGGCAGCCACTGCCTGCAGGATTCTCCCCACATCTGCTCCCTCCTCTGCCTCTCATGCCAAGCGCATACTTCATCCCAGATCCGCCATTGCAGATCCAGCATTTCAGCCACCACGAGGTCCTTTCTTGTGCCATCCCTCCTTTATCCAGCCTTTATCCCCTGTTTTAGAGGCGGAGGTTTTATTATTTTTTGGGGTCCTTATTTGCTTCCCATCTATTCACCTCACTGCGGTACCCGGGTGCTCAGCTTCGGAGGACCTTCATGAGTTAGAGCAGGGTTCTAACTCTTCTCGTGCAGAGGCAGCCATGCACAACACCAGCCTCAGGCATCAGCTTGAACATTGGAAAGCCTCAAACATAACTCAAGATGATTCAGGGAGTGGGTGACTTAAAACACAGCCATCAGCTGAAAACAGGCACCTGAGGACCTGAGAAGTGTGGAGGTGCAGCTTTCCTCAACCACCAGCTTGGAGGCTCAAGCACAGCCACTTGTGGCCAAGGATGCAGTTTGCCACTTGCCCCAAACCCAGGGCAGCACACACAGGAACACAAAGCAGGGCATCGAACCACATCTCCTAGCCCTCTAACCATAAGGACATCCCTTCTCCTGGGTTTTGGGGGGTTTTTTTGTTGCTTTGACCCAATATGCAAGAGTCCAGCTTCATCCCTCAGCCCATTAACGTCTTCATTTCTCAGGCCATAGTCTAAAGCCTAAATATTCTCTGCTGTTCTTGCACTGTGCTTGAATAGCAAATCAGTTCACCACTCTGCTTCTCCTTCTTCTGACCCATCTGCTCCTCCTGTTTGGCCTCTTCACCATGAAGCTGAGGCAGGCTGCAATCCTGCCACCTCCCACGTTGCCAGTGCAAAGCAGGACAGAGCAAAGATTTGATGCTCAGCAACAAAATAATACCATATATACAAAAATGTAGTGCACACAACCCCAGTAACAAATGCTGAACTCCAAGGCATGGAAGGGGGAGCCCTCCCAAGCCTACAAGGTGGGACCTTCTCATCCTACTAGCGACCAAAATTGTTTTCAGCTCCCAGGTACTGTGCAAGACTATGTTCTCATTATAAAGGGCTGTGGGGTCTGGTGGTCAGAGTAAGGTGCCATCAATCAGGGCTCCCGAGTTCCATTTCCAACCACAACTCAACTCACTATCCCATTACTCAGCTGCTGTATAGTTTTGCAACAGTTACGGAGTGTCAGGGTGAGTAGGGGCTCTGGGAAAACAGGGCTGGACCTGGGCTTGCTCCTGGAAAGCTCAGCTGTGATCCTGTCTTGCATTTTTCCTTTAATTTGGATTTTTCTGTGAAAAGGCAAGTGCCTTTGCCACCTCATTCATGCCTCTGCCACTGACTGTCTGGGTAGCCTTGGCAAAATCACATAGCCTAGCTCGAATTTTCCATCTGGGCACTTTGGATAATTGCAAAACCCATTTTCCTAACAAGGTGTTTCAAACTTCCCAGGTAAAAGGCACCGTGGAGCTGCAAAACTGCGTGATTTTTGTGCACTTTGAGATTAATTAGATGCCAAATATAAATCCTGCCCAGAAATTGAAAAATGAAGTGTTGAAGAACTGGGGTGGTTTCAAGTTCTTCCTCCTTTCTTTATGTTTTGATTTCCTCAGTGCCTGCAGAATCCAGTTTGCCCAAGGAGTTTTGTTTGGGGCTCCTCTGGATCCCATCAGATCACAACTTCTGGAGCCAGCACTAATAAATATCCCGGTGCTACAGGTTCCCAATGTTTTGCTGCTTTGGGTCCCACAGACATCCTCATCCCAAAGCAGGCTGGGATCAGATTGAAGACTAAACATTTCAGATCAGCCAAATTTTCAGGATCCTGGGCCAGAAGAGACTGTGGAGGAAGAGTGAGGATGGTTCACTCAGGCCTGTGGAGTGGGAACAAGAAGTTGCTCCTGCATGGAGGCTGCAATCTTGATTTACCCAATGCAGAAAGGGTGGAGGGGAGGGAAGAGAAAGCTTAGGGTGCAGCCATAGTAGAGATGTCCAGCCTGTGCATGCAAAAAAAACATCCCTCTGAATTGCCTGCAGCTTTAGAAAGAAAGTAGGGGCAGCTGTAGTAACAACTGGGTTTCTCCAGGAGCTCTCCCTGTTGGAGAGCATCTTTGCAGTTGGATTGATAAACCCCAGTGCCTGCATCCCTCCATGCTCACCCCTCACACTGCCCACCCTCTGGGAGCATCTGCCAAGTGCCTCTGCCTGGTGTCTCCCAGGGCGGATTCACATTTCTCCATCCTACACACTCCTCCAGCAGCTACCGTGGACGAAGCCATGAGAAAACTGCTCAGCCCTTTGGAACAGCACAGCGACTCCTCCAGCGACCTCAGAGCTGGGCTGCATTTGCAACAAATCATGGTTACTTTGGCGTCCTGGGAAGGGGTAAAAGCGTGACGAGCCAAGCCAAGGCTGTTTCTCAGCCGTTAAGGAATGGGTTGGGTCTGCTCGGGGAGCTTTGGACGAGGGGTGGTTGCCTGCAGAGGGCAGCAAGGGAGCACAGCCAAGTGCTATATCAGGGTCTGATGTCCAGCGGCAGAGTCCAGCTCCAACAGCTCTTAGATGGGTGCGATCAGGATTAGGGTGCACGTACCCCCTGTCCCATTCAGTAACCCCCCCAAAGAGCCATGCACGCTCAATACAAGCATGTTCAGCCTCATGTGCTGCCCAGCACGCGCTGGCAGTGGCACATTTAATGGCACGGGCAATCACGCTGGTCCCTTGGATTTGCACCAGCTCCAAAAAGCGTCACGCAAAGGAGAACCATAAAAATACGGTGGTACCTGGGGAAGGCCTCACATAAAACACTGCGCACGATGGGTGCAAGAAAGCCTGTAGACCCCAGCAAACCTGGCTTGGGCAAGGTGGGTCGGGACATGCTACACCACTGCCCTCATCCACCTGCTGAGCACACACAACCAGCAAAAGAAAGTTCATCCAACCACAGGCTGCATTGGTAAAGCATAAAACAAGCTCAGAGCTCTCAGCAGCAGCACCCTGGTCTCTTCTACCCACCCAGGGCCACAGAGAGGGGATGGGGCTACATCCTGAGCCAGGATCAGGCTCTTCTCCCTGCAAACCTCCCACCTGCCCCATCACCCCAAATCGCCAGCTGCCACCACACACCATCCTGGCACAAGCAAATCTTTGACAGAATGAAATGCCTTTTTTAGCTACTGCCTCAGGGTATTACCAGCACAGACACTGCTGGGTGCAGTCATCCCCATCCAGACCCCAGGGGCTGCTCAGCACCATCGCACTGCGATGCTGCTCAACCTCTGCAGAAAAGGTTTTGGGAAAAAAGAGGGCAGGGGTCCCTCATTCAAAGGAGGCTGACCTGATGATTTTTTATATATATATATCACCAAACACGTGTGCAGCAAGTTGCCTGCACAGCTCACGGAGTGCTGGGGGTTGGAAGGGACCTCTGAAGATATCTCCTCCAACCCCACCAGCTCCCGCTGTGCATCCTCCTGCTGCAAAGACACTGACCTGACCGTCGCTGTCGCAGCCCATCTTGGATTTCTGCAAAGAGCAGAATTCTCTCCTCCTTGCTCTGTGTCGAGGACACAGCAGAGAGCTCCAGCCCCTGCAAACCCTTATACTCAAAATGAGCCATCCCTGCACTTCCAGCGGGGTCCAAGGGAGATACTAGCACCGCAGAGAAACGAGGTCCAGCACAGCCTCTTCAGGCACTTAAATCCAAGCACATGAGCAACCAGTCGGCTAGGTTGGCACCCCAAACTTCAGTAGAGTGCAGGGGGTTCATTGCAGCCATGCTGAGCACAGCGCTTGCAACCTCTGCCTCACGGCGGAGGGGGGAAAGGACGGGGAGAAATTTAACCCGGCAAAAAATTCAATGTTTAAGGACGTAGAGGGAGAGCTGTGCTCCCTGCCAACCCCAGCCCCTCCCGCTGGGACTTCAGCTGATTACAAACCTTTGAAACAAGGCTGTGAGGCAGAGGGTGGTGGTTTTTGGCACAGCCCTCCCCGAGCCTCAAGCCCTGCAGCTTGGAGGGTTTTGCAGCGAGGAAGCAGGTGCACAGGGAGAGGAGGAGCTGCAAAGTCACTTCGCAGAGGGTTCAGAGGAGAGAGCAGGGCATGGAGTGGTCCTTGTGGAGATCCCACCCTCGGTGCCGGAGATGCTGGCAGCATCGTTTCCCTTTCAACCTGTTCGCAGGACTGATCAGGATTCACCAGCATCTCCTGCACCCTAGGCGACCACACGCAGGGGAAAATTATCTAGGAAGGAGGGGAGAATTGTCCTGGGTGTCAGCTTGTCAGGGTTTGTGTGCTCAGCTGCGAGCTGGTAAACCCAGCCCCAGGCTGGGTAGGGAAGCAGGTGGTGGAAGAGGAGGAAAGAGCCTGGTCGGGGGCTGAGAGCACAAGCCCTGAGCTGAGAAACAGCTTCCCGAGGATGCCAGCAGTGCCCCAGGGGTAGCGCTGAAGCACGACTGGGTTTTATCAGCACTGATTGCCAGCATTGCACACAACCACCTGAATCTGCTGTGAAAAATTCCCACTCACATCTCATTGACCAGGTAACGTGCTCTAGGAGGACGTGCAGGCGTCTGGCTTCTGCCAGCAAGAAGGGACATGTGTCCTCTTGTGGCATCTACATGGACAGAGCAGAAGCATCCCCCAGGACGCCTTTGGGAGCCATGCTGCCTGCCCTTCACTGACTTCCCCAGTGCAGCTCCCTCCTGGGGGCTGGAGCATCCCTGAAAATCCTCACACTAAACTTCAGGGGGTGCACAGAGGGTTTGGAAACCTCTGCCAATGCAGACAGTGGCCTGGAATGTTCTATAATGCCTCGAGCCCAGTCCTGTATGGCCAGGGTGGAGTGGGATGGTGCTGCTCACAGAAACAGGTCCCCAAATGCCCTGGATTTGGGGCCACATCCACGATCACCCACTTCAGGCACATGCTGGGGTGCCAGTCGCACTTCTGTTTCCCCTCTGCAAAATCCTACTGGCTCTCAGTGCGAATCTGGGCGACCTCTGTGTGTCAGGGTCGCTTGTGGAGCCCCAGATGGGACCAAACAGTGGCGTAAAACCAGCGACCCGCAGCTGCTCTTGGTCAACAAGAAGAAAACCAGTTATTAAAGAGCTACCTGTGAAGTGAACGCCATCCCTTTGATCCACAAAGTGTAGCGTTGCTACCGCAACAGTGACCATGCCGTTTAAGACAGAAGCATCATTTACACGCCAAAAGGAGTAAAATCAGAGCCACACAACCACAGTTCAGCTCAAGCTTTCCCAGTCTTTGCAGCCTGGACTTTGTGGCCACACTAATACCTTATTTTAACATGCCTTTGAGAGGTTTGTTTTCCTTAAAAAAAAAAAAAAACCAACTTGGAGAATCTTAGGGCATCGTAATATTCCCCAGGCTTGTGGGCAGGACTTGAGGCCATTGCTTAGCTCATGGGGTTGTGCTGAGCTGCAATAGGCAGGGGACCACTAGGACAGCTGCACATAAGGGCACAAGATCAATTGCCACCTGGGTTCCCGGCCCCGGGATGCTCTAGCAGCTTCGAGGGAGGACAAAGCAGGGAGCTTTGGAGGCAAACGGCTGCCTGAAAATTCCCCAGGCACTGGTGAGACAGGCTAAAGCTATTGAGGCAAAGATAATAACAGCAGGACTGACCTAAAGAAAACATTGCTGGAAAAAGCACAACAAGGGAAATCAGAAGTTTACACACTTTTGTTGCAGCAGTTGCAGCTGTTCCTGCTTTCTCTGCATCTTCATGTTTACAATTAGCCCACAGTATTTCAACCTAGAGCCAAGCTCCTAAGCAGAGCATTTCATTTAGGGCTTAAGCGGAAGAACATTGAAGCCAGGCTGCTTAGCTGAGTTTCAGTTTTACTTACAGTGGCATAAAATGGAGTTAATGGTGCTGCTCCATCTGAGAGACCCATGGAGACCATCTGCAGGTGCATCCTGTCAGGCACAGGGCGAGTCTCCACTGCATTATCACCAATCTGTCAAGCAAAGAATGAAGACTTTCTTCTTCTCCCCTTCCATTCTCAATACCTTGATAGGAACTGCTGCTGCACCGGTGCCCTTCATCAGTGTAGACATGTAGCTTCACCCCTCATGGTAACTCCTGAGGTTGACCTTATCCTGTAGCTGAAGCTCCATCAAAATCCAGACAGAGCCGGCGTGCCCTTCTCTTTCTGAGTATGTGGTTCTGCCAGCCTTGGAATATTTTCCCAGCTCCACAGTAGCACCCAGACAATAAATAAACCACAAGCTGCAAAGAGACAGCACGGAGGGATGACTGGCACTTCCAAATTGGGCAGCTGGGAGATCTCCACTGGTATTTTGGTGTCAAGGAACGACTGCTGCCCTTATATTCTCTTTAGGTGTCTGCACCACAGGACTGACCACGTCTAAGGTCTGGTTTCCTCTCTCTTTTAATAGACAGAGAAACCACCTGGATGTGGGAACCTGCCTGGGTTATCAGACCTGCCGCAGAGCTCCTTTGTTTGGCCACCGCAGTCTTCTGCTGCCAGCTCCTTTCCCTCTCTCTGAGCTGGATGTGAAGAGCTGGGAACTTGTGCCCAGGGCTCAGCATTTTCCCTGGCCATCATCATCATCATCTCGCCCATCCTCTCCTGGGTTTCCACCAGCTCGTGCAAATTAAGCCCAGTATCTCTCCACCTTTCCATTCTTCTGGTAACTCAGAGATGAATCAACCAGGTTTGACAAAACCACCTTTTCCCATAACGTATAGAAAAAGACCTGGAAGAAGTATAAATTCCAACAAGAACAAGGCAGCACAAGGAACACACCGGAATACTTGGCAATCTGAGCTTGTATAAATAATGAGTCTTTTTACCCAGTTCAACACCTCTCCTCACAAAGCAAGGGTGCTGGACAAGCCACCAAAGATTTGGAGACTTCAGCAAAAATTTAAGGTCCAAAGAGGCCAAGTGACCTGATGATGCCCATCACAAAGCTGTGAAAGGAAAAAAATGAGTGTGATCTATGAATGCAGACCATATGAATCATATGGGACCATAGAATCATATCAGCTGGAAGAGACCTTGAAGATCATCGAGTCCAGCCTTTTTCCCAGCCCTATCAACCTACTACACAATGTCCTGTGATTTCTCCACCAACAAGGTGGATAAAGGAAATATGGGCAGAGGTTTTGTGTCCTCTATTTTTTAAAGGATAGTGCACTAATGAATGATCATAGAATCACAGAATGGCCTAAGCTGGAAGGGACCTTAGAGATCATTTCAATCCAGCCTCCCTGCCGCCAGGGACGCCACCTTTCAATCAGGCAACACATGGGGACCGAACGGGGAATCAAACCCGCGATCTTAGTGTTGTTAGTGCCATGCTCAACTGACTGAGCTAAGATCTTGAAGGAAAGTACACAAAGAAATGATTCAGAGGCTGCAGCAACAAGAAGCTTCATGACCTCATGAATTTTCACTTAGCTCGTCAAAAAATGAAGACCGGGAGACGGTTTGATGACATCGCCTGAGCCTCTTCACAAGGAGCAAAATCTGGGTCCTGAAGGACTCTTTTAGCCTGGTGGTGAAAGGCAGAGCAAAAATTAATAGCTGAGAGTCAGACAAATTACCCGTGGAAATGAAGAGTGAGGGTGATTAACCTGACGAACCGCTGAGGGAAGCGCCGGGTTCTCAGCCTCCTGATTTCTTCAAGATGGGACGCTCTCCTGGAAGACGTGCTTCTGCTGAATTCGCACGGCAGGGTGTGACACACAGGTAAAGGGATGAAATTTAAGGCCTATATTCAGGAGATGAGACAAGATGATCTCATGTCCCTTCTTGGTCGTAAACGTGATGGATCTAGAAGTCTGTGGAAGTTGGCAGAGACGCGTTTCTCCGGCTTGGCCCTACACGCGTAATGATTTCTCGACTTAATAAAACCTCCTATAACAAACCTCTCACTGATTTTCTGCGACAGCAGTCAAGAGCAGACATTGCCCAAATGGCAACAAAACCCTTCTTCGTCACCATATCTCCAACGAGACTGGCGCAGGGAACCCACTTGAGACTCAAAATTACTTATTCCTCTTTCTGCTAAGAAAAACAAAACAGGAAAAATATTTTTTTTAAAAAAAAAAAGAGAGAAACTTCACCCCTGGATATTTGCAGGGTGCCATCCCAGTGAGTCCAGCCAAGAAACATTTTTCTGCTATTTAAGTAAAATCGGTGGGTGTTTCAGGAGCGAAGTCCATTGAAGAGGGGAGCTGGCATCCCTGTGAACGCCAGGAGAGAACAGCTCAACTGCAAAAGCAAATGAGGCTACTTTCCTTTCCCCAGGCAGTGAAGAGCAATTCCTGAGCACAGCTTTTTTAAAATATATTTATATTATAATAAATTAGTTCTGGTCTTCTGTCAGGCTGGTTCAGCATCATGAACGTCGGAGGCTTTTTTGCAACACTCTGGGAGCAATTTAAGGCTGAGGGGGTTTGGGGGAGAGGGGATGCAGAGCCGGAGGTGGCAGTCGCTTGCAGCAGTGTAACCCTCAGAGCAAAACTGGGCAAGAGCAAGTCAGATTTACTGAGTGTGACTGAGATTTAAGTGAGCGCAACGGCACCGTGGAGTTGTGCCATCCATAAACTGGAGGCAATGAATCATCTCCGCTGAACACAGGAACTCGCCTTGACAAAACTTTCTATCCCCACCACCCATCAGACCACCAGGTTATTTTCTCCTACCGTCGTGTTCCTCAATGAAAAGATTTCAAGGAACTTTTTACTCACTTGGACTGAAGTTCCCATAACTTGTTCTTTGTAAAAATTCCTCTGAAAACTTCTTGCCTGACTGTAGCACGGGGATGATTCCCTCTAAGAAGGGGGAATATGTCTTCAAGGTGACTTGTTAGTGCTCGTTTAAAAAAAAAAGAAACCAACATTAGCTCTCAGTTTTCCTGGAATTCTACCTTAAGAGCAGGTTACTTTGCTTTCTCCCGTGCTGCCCATCTTCAAAAGGATTAAGAGATGGTCCAGAAACCAGCTGTGGGTTTCTCCCTGAAATATGTTGGTCTGATTGAGTTTGGAGGGGTTTTGTGGGTTTTTTTTTGTGGTGTTTCTTTTTTTTTTTAATGGAAAACTCCACACTGACAATTAAAATGAAAACTGGCAACAATAAACACAAGTTGTTCAGAGAGGTGGCAGATGCCCCATCCCTGGAAACTTTCCAGGTCAGGGCTCTGAGCAACCTGTTCTGGTGAAAGATGTCCCTGAAGACTTCAGGGAGGTTGGTCTAGATGACCTTTAAAGGTCCCTTCCATCCCAAAACTTTCTGTGATTCTATGAAATACAGCACTTGTTTAGACAGAGCTCATGGAGAAGGTCTAGAAGGGCTTCAGACCCAGTTTCCAAGTCCCTTCCCAACTTTATTACCTTCAAAGCAGAAACAGGAGCCATGGTTTTCAATTTCGGGGTCACAACATCCAAACTTCGCTCTGTTGACCTGTGGAGTTGAATGTTGCCAGAGGAGGCTGTTAATCCACTTAAGGCAAGAGAGGGAAGGTTTGATACCAAACTGCTGCCAAGGAATCACCACTCAGAGTAATAAAGACCTCCAAGACCTGCCCCATCCCCTGCAAATGAGCACCTGCAGGAGCAGGAACTGCTGGGCTATCCCACAAGGCAAAGATGGGAAACTGAGGCACCAAGCATCTCAGCAGTACCTGGGCAAATGCTGACAGGTGGGATGTGCATCCCATACATGCCTTGTGTGAAGGTGCAGGGAAGGCACGTGCAAATCTGGGCACATAAATGCACGTTTGTGCCCTGCTTTGTGGTGGGTTAAACCAGATCCATCCACGGTCACGGGGGAATTGCCTGAGGGGGTCAGCTGCACAAAATCGGAGATGGTTTAGAATCCAGCAGGGGAGATGGAGGAAAGTGGAGCACTTGGCAATTCAGACTCAGTTTTGAAGGAAATACAGAACAACTCAGAGCAGAAGGGACCTGCAGTGGTCACCTCAACCCACCACCTGCCCAGGCAGAAGGAACGACGGCCCAGAAACCCACCACAGAAGATGGCGAACTTGGGGAGGTGGTAGGAAGACTCAAAGAATTCACTTGTTGATTAGTCTTTGGGGTCTCTTTGCTGCCTTATCAGCACTAATAGATAATAACACACTTGCTGAAACTCTGACTCAGACGAGGCCAACATTTCAAATCCTGTAAACCTTAACGAATTGAGCTTGAGGGAGCTTTCCTATAAATTGAACTTCCCAGCGTGGACCTGCAGGATGGCTCTTGCGGCCTCTCTGCATCCATTTTTTCTAGCTTTCCATGGACAACTACTGGTTAATTTTGTGAATGTAATCTGACACATTGATTTACGCAGTCCAGGTTTGTCCACGAGACCCCTTCACTGCCCCATTGAGTGTATCCACCCAGTGATTAACATCCAGCAGAGGAAATGTTCTGCTTTATTAATAGATGCAATAACATCTGTCTTAATGAGACTCCTGCAAAAGCAATTCTAGTACTCACGGGCTTCTGCTTTTAAATAAACCTCTGCAAAAGAAGCTGGCGGCTCAGACCAGCCAGGGATGGAGCTTTGGGCTGGTGGCTTCTGGGCTGTGAAGTTTCCAGCTCCATGACGTGATGGGAGCCCAGAACACCCACGACATCTTCCACTGGGCTTGGGATGAGGCTCTGCATTCTGGCAGTCTGCAGCAAAACCCTTGGGGTGAGCCAAACTTAACCAGCAGCACTGCTGGCCGTAGTTCACCGCTCCCTCACCTTTTCAACACATATCCTGCCTTCCCTAAATGTTTTATGCACCACAGCACCAAGTAAGATCTCTTTCAAGAGCTCCAGAAGAGGACTAGACAAGCTGATGCAGAGCATCTCCATCTGTGACTACAAAATAATTCCTGTTTTGAAAGAAAGCCGCCCAAAGAAGTTGTGTAACACTCTGCTTTTTATTTTAGCAATTTTTTTTCCTTTTCCTGCACTTTTGATGCCTCGATGCAGA
>NW_009736071.1:7523-21148 GCF_000703405.1 Apaloderma vittatum | reverse complement strand
GGCTGAAGTACAGCAGGGCAAAGTTATCTTGGAAATGCTTAGGCTGAAGTTCACAGGGAGGGGAAAAGCAAGGAAGCTGGTTCAGAAGAATTCAGTGCTCCTTATTTTAATATTTTCAGTATATGTCAGCAGTAATTCTTTGCATAAATGTTCACTCGCTTTCCTCTGACACAAATAATATTGCAGGAGCTCACCAGCCAAGATGTTAAGTTGGGTTGTTTGGAACAGATGAGGAAATCTGCTTTTGTAATGAAGGTTGCAGGCCCTGGGAGTGGGAAGCAAATGCAACAACTGCAGAGGACAAGGAGAGAACAGCGTCTTCACAAAGGTATGAAGCAAACAAATGATCAGTGTGGCGTGTTGGGGGTGGCAGGGTTCCTAGTACGCCTCTGCCCATTGGATGTGTCTTCTGCTATGCCATAAATACAGAGTTTGTTTCTTTTCTGTTGCAGAGACAGTCTCAGAGTGTGTTAAAAATTGACTGGCTCTGTGTTGTGCAGGTATTGCTTTGCACTGTGGTGCGTGCTTGCTGCCTGGCCTGGTGTCAAGCTTCTCAGAGCAGACAATTGCTAAGCAGGTTTTTGTTTTGTTTTGTTTTTGGTGAAAACACTAATTTGAATTTCTCAACTTAGCTGTTCCTTCCTTCCCTTCACCTCCTGGTCTTTCAAGAGCTTCATAACAAAAGCTGTTAATTGGTTGGTGGCATCAGAATTTCTTGATGGGAAGAGAATTACGTAGACACAGTATGTTCAGGCAAGCATGTTGCTTAGAGCGCAGAACTAGAGTGAACACGAGATGGGGAAATGTGAGCAAAACAAGTTCCCATTCTGTGTTTCTGTTCAGTTCTTGAAAAGATAGCTTTACTTTCATGCATTACAAATAAACAGGATAGATTTTTGCATCCTACTGTCATCTCTGTTGTTGGGACCTGAGCGTTGATGAGCTGTTTAGGTTGCATAGATGAAGTACTGGAACAGAATTTTGCAACTTCACATTCTGTTCCTAGATTTGTTCATAGCTTGTCTGTGACTCTTAGGAAAAAACTTTATCTTTCTGGGCCCAATCAACCCTGACGTTCGCTTTTCTAGAGAGCTTTAAGACTGGCTAGTGAAAGCAAAAAGGTGGATGGTAGCTATGATTGTTTCTGATCTGTTCTTTCCTCGTCCCCTGCATTTTCTTCCTAATCCTATGGCCTGAAACCTTCATTAAAAAGGAAGGTTTTCTGAGCTGACAAAACATCTGTCATCTCTGCTCGTGAGCACTTGCCATAGTATTTGTCAGAGAAGCAAGGCTTGTATGGAGAGATGCTGCTCACATACAGTGAAGATATTGGAACAAGGAAAACTAATTTTCCCCAAAATAACCAACATGCAGATAGCTTCTCTGTAAACACCTGCCTATCCCTGCTTGATCTCAGCATTACTTTATTTGTATTTTGGTCCTTCATTCACAATTTGTGCACATTAACTGAGTTTGTGCATCACTGATAGGCAATGAGAGCAGGATTAGTAAAAGCTAGAGCCACTAGGGAGAAAAGTCATTGTTGTAAGCGTTCCTCATATTTTGTTTTTCCATTGCCTTTTGTTTTGGTTTTTTTGGTTTTTTTTTGTTTGTTTGGTTTTGGTTTTTTTGGTAATGCAGTGCTACTATGTTTTTCCATTGCCTTTTGTTTTGGTTTTTTGGGTTTTTTTTTGTTTGTTTGTTTTTGTTTTTTTTTGGTAATGCAGTGCTACTGAGGTGGAAGCAACGCAGACCTTGCCCAGGTGCTGTGGCACTCTATATCCTAATGGTGTGGGGCCTGCAGAAGTTGAGTGCCCTTGCAGTGTTGCTGGTTTGTGACATGTTGTACAGCCTTGACAGCCCTCTGTGGTCACCTGCAAAGGAGTTGGAGAGAGACAAGAGTTTCATGGGCTAAACCGTGGTACATCAAGTCAGTTACCCTCTTCTTGCAGAAGCATCAGGAAGAAGTAATTAGTGTTGTGCAGATGAACTTATTTATGACGTTTCCTAATGTCTGAGTATTTGCAGCTTCAGTGTTCTTTTTAGTAGCCTAGATATTTCACTTGGAACATCAGAAGTCATGGACAGAACAGAAAATTTGAGATAAGACTTGCTGATACAGGTATTAGAGTTCCCTTTCTTCTTGAAAAGGAAACAGTAACCGTGAGTTCTACAATGCTAGCTGAGAAATGTTCAGCTGTTTGTGTGTTGAGACTGGAAAGACAATGCTCGTTCTGCTCATGGTCCTAGTCAGGAAGCAGCCCAGGCTGAAACACTGCAGAGTTGCTGGTTGACCAGGATTGGAAAAGACGGAATCCATTTTCAACAGTGTGACAGCGCCCCACCAAATGTCTGGCTGTTGTGCAGCTAAAACTTCATGGACTGAGCCACAGGGCCAAAGCGTGCAAAGCTTCAACTGTGTTTACAGAAATAGAAACCTGATCGCAAGTGAGAAGTCATTAGAAAGTTGTGAGTTGTTTCAGACAAGGTGTTTCATTTTAAAGTCTTCCAGATGTGGCAACAAACGTTGTCAAATATAGCACATAGAGCACATCTGAACACTTTTATGAAGCTGTTGATTGTATATCCCTCTGCATTATAAATCTGGTATCAAAATTGCCTGTGATGCCTGACCAGCAGCAATTCAAGATGAAAGGAGAAAACCAGAATGTTGCTTTGTTGCAGTGCTGCTTGCAAGCCATGAAGAGATTATCAATCTTGGTTAGTAAACAAGAGAAGGAATATTCAAGGAAAAGCAGTGTGCCAATATGTTACATATCCTTCTGCTCAGTGCAGTATATAAAACCTGAGGTTTTTTTCTGTTTCTCTTTGTGTTGATGGCCTTGCCAGGCAGAGAGATTAAAAGACAGCTTAGGATCAGCCCCTCCTTTCTTGCAGGGCAGTATGGCTGTTGGAAATATATGCTGTCCTCATGGATTTCTGAGCACTGGAAGAAACCTCAGGAGTCCAACTGTGGTCAATTTCTGCATGAAGAAGGAATTCTTTTTTCTCCAATTAAGTTATCTTACCCTTTTCAGCAGGGCTGGAGATATGTACCTTGAATGCTACTGAAGAACACAGTTGGAATAAAATGTGAAACCGTCTTTCGAAATGTGCCTGATGTCCTTTCTGCCATCTAATAATTAACTCCAATGCATTATGCAAGTGGAGTTGCAAGGATGGGTTGAGTTTTGTTTAGACAGCAAGAGAGAGAATGACAGCCTGCAGGGACATCTCTGCTCTGATGAGAAGCAGCAACCTCAGAGAAAGTGCAGGGCAAGACAGCAAGGGGCATGGTGGAGGGCAGCAATTAAGATCAATAATTGCCTTTTCAGGTCCTTTCTGCAGGACTGTGTATATTTCTGGGTGAGCAGCTGGCGTGCGTGGAGCTCTTCATCCTCTGCAGCCTTTTGCAGACGTTTAGATTGACCCTGCCTGATGGAGTTAAACAAGCCAACACAAAATATCTTCTGGAGAGCACTGTGCAGCCTCATTCTTACAAGGTCTGTGCTGTTCTTCACAAGGCAACTTGGTACCAACATCCTGAACAGCCTATTCCACCAGCTTCATTCAAGAAATTTTCTAAGAACTGCTCCCATTTTTAGTTTATTGTGTTGAGGAGATCTTTGTATGCAAACCTTCAGGTGCTGTGAAAAGCACAGACTGGGGTGCAGCCAGGCCGGTGGTGAGTAGAAGAAGATTTTTATTCCACCAGAATCCTCGGAATCTTTCAGTGGTGTCTCCTGAGACGTGAGATCTGGTATTCTTCTTTCTTTTTTTTTCTTTTGTTTCTTTTTTTTTTTTTCCAATAGCATTAGCTACATTGGAGTCTTTCCTGTGCCATTTGCAGTCCATCTGTGCTGTTTACTGTGAAAACTGAGGTTGCAACATTGCCTTGCTCTTGATTCCCCAGTCTGCATCTCCTGGAAGTGATGGTAGCTATTAGCATATTGCAGCATAGTGATGTATTAAATACACTCAAGAATGGAAACACTCCCATTTTCTGGGATCAGGAAGAGTGGTGGGAAGGAAGTGGGGAGAATAATTCAGAAACCTTAAATATGATGGAGGAGAGTTAAGAAGAATAATACCGAGTCATTTCAACAGTTTCTCAGCAGTTTTCTCAGCGTAGAGTAGTTTGGAGGTGTGAAATTATGATAAGTGCAATTCTAATTTCTGTGATTTTGTTTCTTCTGGGTGCGCAGTTCCTGAAAATGCAATGGAAAAGTCGTGGATTTCCTCCTGGACCGACTCCATTTCCCATCATTGGAAGCATGTGGTGGATAAATTTTAGAGCGGATCATCAGAGCCTGAAAAAGGTAGGCATTTGCAGATGTGAACTGAAGATCTATTGAGGCAAAAACTGTAAAAACTAGTGATGGCTGTTGATAGGCTGATGTGGTAGTAGGGAGAACTAATCCTGAGGGAAGGTGGGTCATAGAAGTTAAATTAAGTGCCTGAACAAGTTAAGTCAAATCTGCAGAGACTCTAAATCCTGTGAATGCTAATACGTGTGCAAGTTAAACAGAACTGAGGGCAGTAATTTTGTCTCAAATAGACTTCTGTTTTTAAGGAAGGCTTTTTGCCTTGTAAGAAAAAAGTGTTTCTTGGATTTCCCACCACAGTCACATGCAGAAAATCTGTGAAAACAATTCTTCTGAAGATGTGAAAAGCACACTACTATGTCTGCTACTATCATGGGATGGAAACAAGATTGTATCCCATATGCAGCCAAAACGTTAGCTCCATTGTTTTTCTGGAGTCCAGTCTGGGAACTGCTCATTGCAGATGACGTTAATGGTGAAAGGAAGGAACTGATGGGAAGAATTAGCTAAGCATGTTAGCACAGGTTCTTTCACTGCTCGACATCTACCACTGAGCCAGAACTTCACAAAAGAATCCAATGTGTTAATACATTTTTCAAGTCACAACCTTTCCTTAGGTGCTAAGTGCATATCAGGGGTGATCTGGCTGCAGCTGGAGAATGTCAGCTTCTGGAAAAATGAGCTTAAAAGATTTTAAACTTTTCTGATGGGTACATATTTATCACTGTGGGAGGACAAAGCTGTGCTGTTTCTTTGCCTAGAGTCAGGGGCTGTGTTCTTGCTGAATATCTACAGGGTTCTCCGACAGCAGTTGTCATCATTAGCCAAGCAGAGGTGAAACCTGTAAACACTCGGTCAGAGGCACCATTAATATTGCAAAACAAACACAATCCAAATTTAAAAAAAGGCAAGAGCCATCTATTCTTTTATCATTCACATACTGTGAATAGCGGGCTCCTAGTCCGAGCCCAGAACCTTACTGTGGTAAGCACAGCAGCTGCAAAGTAAAACCACCATCCCTTTTCGCTTCCTGAGCCCCTGAGTATTGTCGTGTTGGAAGAGAGCAGCCCATCATATGCAATTTGGTGTATGTTTCTCCCATGGGTATTTTTTTTTGGCATTGATCTAACCTGCAGCTGGCAAAAACCTATGGCAACATCTGTACCATGTGGATGGGTCACAAACGTGTGGTGGTGCTGTACGGATTCCAAGCTGTGAAGAATGGTCTCAGCACTAACTCAGAGGATGTTTCTGGGCGACTGCGGAGCTATATCTTCAACAAAATGGCAAATGGAAAGGGTAAGGTGTTCATACCTGTGGAATAAATTAATCCTTGACTTTCTTTGTTACCTCTCATGATTTCCTTACTGATAGGCCCTTAGTTCCCAATTCACACATTCTGTCTGCTCAGGGTGAGGGATATCATCCTGCAGCATTACTCTGTCTCCAAAGTCCCACTGTCACACCTGTATTTCAAAATCTTACCAGAGCAGCAATATTTCTACCTAGCTAGGTGATTTGTAGTGTTGTCTATATGTGTGTCCTGATTTGATATAATCTGGAGCTTGCAGCCTCCTCTGCAAGTTGAGACTAAAGTAATTCTTTATGCTCCCAGCTGTTTGCTTACAGCAAAGGCTGCTGCAAGCAAAGCATGTGCAGAGCTGTTGAACAAAGTCTAGCTTTTTGGGAAGTCCGAAGGCACAAGAAGGTCAGTGGAACTTTAAATGTATTAGCCAGGCTGTAGGCGCAACATATCCTTGTTCAGAGCTGCTTATTGTGCACGTGGATTACAATCTGGAAAGCTTTAATTTATACTACCAGCTAATGTAATGTAGAGAAAAACATCTTTAAGGAATAGAGATGATTAAATTTGAGACCATTTCAGTCAATTTGGAAGGGTCTTTATTGCCACCGTTTATTTGGATGATGTGGAGTAAAGCAGTTGGGCTGTGACAAGCTGCAGTAGCAGTTTGCAGCAGGGATGGCTTTAACAAGCAGCTGCAGGTTGGCAACTCTGCAACACAGATACCTGCCTGTTGGACTGGCTCCTTTTCTACTAGCGCAGGCTTTCAGGACAACAGAAGGAATAAGGGAGAGCTATTCCAGTCTCTGGTCAAGCAGCTGTCTTAGGGAGCAAGCTGGCTTTCCCAGGGGAAGCTTGGGCTAAGCTGGCGGAGGAAAATGATTCCTCACCATGTCGATTAAGGGATTTGTGCTGGGCTGTCTGCTAGGACACAAGCTCACAGCGCTGGGGCCTGAGATTCCTTTCTGTCCCCCAGGGAGACCTCTAGTCCTTGGAAGCTGTTTGTAGATTGGCTAAAGCCTGCTCTTCCTACTCTGGTTCTTGCTAGGTGCCAGTTCCTGCTCTGGCTTCATTGTCTTTCCAGGAGGAACACGGACAGGGCAAGAGCTTGATATCTGGTTTAAACAGCCTGATAAAAGCCAGAGACACAGATAACCTGTGCTCAGAACCAGTTATCCACTGTAGTCGTTCAAGAGTTTTTCTTTTTAAAGTACTGCCAAAAGGGAGATGTGATAATGTCCAGAACGTTTGCATCAAGTTAAGAAGCACAAGCACAGGAAATGCACAGACATCCCCAACGAGCTCCACAAAAATCTCTGTTGGCTGCAAGTAGCTTGGTGAGAGAAACCATTGGATTCCTAGGAGGTAGAAACCTGAACTTACCGTTTGCTGAGGCAAGTTGTCTTAGAAGTTGTATTAGAAAACTGTACAAGATAATGAGATCTTGTAAAAGATTGCATGAGCTGGGCTATAAGCCTTTCTGTATGAATAAGGGTTTAGATTAATTTCTGCTCAAAGCATGGGCAAATGAAAGGCAAGACCAACCCCAATGTCATTGCAACTTGTAGCAGGCTGTTGGGTGGAGTTTCAAGTAATGACCTGTTCTCAGACACTTCAGAAAGAATAGGACTAATTTTGGAAGTCAAATGTATGAGTCCTGAGATTTGAGTGGGCTTTTTGCAAAGATGGGACTATATTAACCAAGATGGCTTCTCTAACAAAATACCAGTAAAAGAGCACTGCCCTGATGGGGCTTTCTTCTCTGAGTGGCAGTGTGATGAGAAGATCACTCTTAGTCTGTATATCATTTATTATTCCATAAACGTTCATGTGACACAAAGTTCTCTTGATGGCTGAAGGTATCCTGCTCTCAAACGGTCTCACCTGGAAACATCAGAGACATTTTGGAATTGGAACTCTCCGAAAACTGGGAATGGGGAATAAAGGAATGGAGTGTGGGATACAAGCCGAGGCCCGTTACCTGGTCGAGTTCTTCAGGGACAAAGACGGTAGGCCATCAACAGGGTGCTGGAGAACTGCACTTTGGGCTTTTGATATAGCACATTGTATGACTCTTGAGGGCAAAGAAAATAATGGCTCCAGAAAATAAAGGCTTTGGAGCGTGAGCTTAGATTTACGGTGCAATCCGAACTGTTTATCAGTCAGAGCTCAGAAATGTGTATTCTGGTATCAACACCAGAAAAAAGAAAAAAGAAGGCAAACCAAAACCCAAGACTGGGAGTTAAAGACTCTTCTCAGTTTTGAATGAGGTTTATCTGTTGTTAAATTAGCCAGTGAATTTTGAGTGTTTCACCGTAACAGTCTAAATAGCATACAGGACATTTACTATAGCAAAGGAGATTAAGTGCGTGCTTTGGAGGTGATTGCTTATCTCTGTCTGCAGGGAGAGCTGTGGACCCTTCCTTCCCCATCGTTCATGCTGTCTCTAATGTCATTTGTGCTGTGGTTTTTGGACATCGTTTCTCCCTAGAGGATGAAACCTTCCGCCAGCTGATCGAAGCATTCAATTGTGTAGTGGCATTTGGGAGCAGCTACTTTTACTATGTGAGAAAACTACTTATTAAATATGAAAAATATTCTATTATTACACATTATTGTACATTATTTACTGAACTGTTATGAATTATATTGTTATTATGGTTATTGCATTGTTTAATGCACACTAAATGCTGTTGAAAATTCTCACTATCAATATGAACTGGACCCGCAATGCTTTGAGTTTGACATCATTCAACTATTATATTGCGATTATGTTAATAATCCTTATTACAATTTCTCAGAAAAGGTGATGTGCTTGGGATGCTGAACTTTTCTGTGATGGAAATACCAGTGTTGTTAAGGTGAAAAGGTGATACTCTTTGTATCACAGTCAAAGAGTGATTTTTTTTTTTTCTTCTGTGTCCGAAAGTAATATATAGAGAGTTATTAAAGTTAAATCCGTCTGCAAAAATGGATTCTTTTGTTGGTGAGTTAACACAGCAAATATAGGCAGAGTTATGCAGTGAGGATAGGAAAGAATCCAGGGTGGGGATTATCTTGTCTTTATTTTGTGGTTTTAATGTGTGATCATGTACTCAATATGTACCCAACGTTTCTCTTTGAGGCTACAGCATTTTTCCTAGAGAAATTAATACAGCAGATTAGCCCACACTATATAACAGCCTTGCTCACGTGGCATAACTCACCGTTTTCAGTTACTAACGTGTTGAATGCTTGCTCCACAGATCAGTGAAGTTTTCCCATGGGTTGCAGAGCACTTCCTAAAACCTGCACAGAAAGCGTTATCTGCTTGTGAATTTGTTCGTTCTTTTGTAAGGCAGGAGATCTTTTTTTTAAGAGGCACAATAGATGAACCAGATTTCATTGACTTTTACCTCAATCAGATAGAGAAAGTGAGTAATTTCTGCTGTATGTGCCACAGATCCTGTCCTACTGGTTTCCCTGCACCTTTTCTACAATTGTCTATACGTAGCAACGTTATTAGAGCTCTACAGATACCGTTAAAAAAAATTACTCTCAAATTGAAATAGGAATAGTCAGTTTAATAACTTGTTTTAGAAGTGTAAGTTCATCACATTGGTTTGTTGTCACACTGTGGAATCCTTAGTGCAGGCTGGGCAGTGGGTGGTAGGGAGGAGTTAGAAAAAGTGTGGGTATTTGGATGGGTATTCTGGTTCTCTGTGCTTTATTAATATTTGCATTAATTAATATTCTTTGTACCGAGCTTTTCAGTGCTTAGTAGTACTGTATGATTGTCGTAGCAATCTTTAAATGCTGCAGTCTCTGCTCTGAAGAAAAAAGCATAAATCTTTAAAAAGAATAGCATACTATATATGCAATAGCTGAAATCAGCAAATGTGCAGAGAGGGGCAAGGGTGGGATAAAACTACTTTGAAATGGTTTTTTTCTGATGTGGAAGTCAGCAGCAAGGCAACAAGTCACTCCAGAAGGCAGCATAACGGGACCTTAGGCATGTGACACTTTCAACAGTACCTGTAATTTAGCAGTAACAAGGTACTTATTTGAGGAAAATCTTTGCTTACATTTTTTTTTTTTAACTCAAGTACCTGTGTTTTCTCCTTCCTTTAGAAATATCGTTTGTTTCAGTAGCGTGATCTCAGTGCTGTTACACAGGTATTACTCCATTTTATCTTTCTCTTTGATATGTGTAGACTAAAAATATCCCTGGTTCTACATTTGATGAGGATAACATGGTGCAGTCTGTTTTTGACCTTTTCCTGGGTGGCTCAGAGACCACGGCCACCACCCTGCGTTGGGCTCTGCTCTATATGGTCGCTTATCCGGACATCCAAGGTGAGTTGTAGACACAAACACGGGTGTGTTTCAAGTAGAACAACTGTCCATTGCACTTTTTTTTTTTTCTGTTGAGATCAAAATGTTTTGGAGATCAAGCTGCCTTTTTTTCTTCTTTTTTTTTTTCCCTCAAGATCATATTTTTGAGCTTTGCTTTTAAGAAGCCAGTGAGGTAGAAGATTTTAAGTGAGAGATTTTAAGATAATTTGAGGAATATTCAACTTGTGATGCTGAATTTTATCTTGTTGATTTTTGTCAAGCTCTTTCAGTACTGTAAGCATGTAATGGAAGATTAGATCCAGCTGAAAACAATCAAGGTGAAATATAAGCTTGGGTTAGAGAAATGCGGTGCTTTTCTGGTATCCAAAATGTGTAATAAGAATATATTAAATGGGCTCATAAACTGAGACACTAGTTGTATTTCTATGTAATAAATATATTTATTGTAAGGTATGGAAATATTAAGCAGAGAAGGAGGACAAAAAGATGACTGGAAAATTCTAGACAAGGGCATAGATGCAAACTACTTTCAAAACTTTTGAAT
This sequence comes from Apaloderma vittatum, assembly GCF_000703405.1. Taxonomy (NCBI): domain Eukaryota; kingdom Metazoa; phylum Chordata; class Aves; order Trogoniformes; family Trogonidae; genus Apaloderma; species Apaloderma vittatum. Next base: position 10,641 of record NW_009736071.1, on the reverse strand, counting down.
TATTTGATACAAGGCTTTCAGAGATGATGAATTACTAAGCCACGTACATGTGCTTGATTCTTGGGTTTAGAGCCAGAACTCCTTCATTTTTGTGCTTTTGGTGCTAGAATGCTGGAAGAACAGAGTGCACACCAATACCTTTCAAATTCTGATGAAATAAAAAGCAAACAAAACCTCTTAAACTATTAGACTAATTTTTCAGCATGAAATTTGACCCTGTACTATCCGAAACTGTATAAGCTATGTTTTTACTGGAGCCTAGATAACAGCCTAAAGAGATTAACTGTAAGTGATGGTTTGGTGGTGATATTATTATTATTGTTGTTGTTGTTGTTGTCACTAATGTATTTATATTTTAAGATATAGTAGGTATAGATTATTTACGTATTGTATTTTTTTCTATAAGTACTGTAATACTAAAAGAAAGTGAAACCTCTGTTTCATGTAAAACAGTGTTGTTCTATCTATAAGGTAATGTTGGGGTTTTTTTGGTAGAGAAAGTCCAGAAGGAGCTAGATGCTGTTCTGAGTCCCTCCCATCTAATCTGCTATGAGTCGGAAGAAACTGCCTTATACAAATGCTGTGATTCATGAGATCATGCGCTTTGGCAGCATTATTTTAGTCACAATTCCTAGAGAAGCTGTGAAGGATACGACTGTTTTGGGGTATCAGCTTCCAAAGGTACAGATATCCTTTCTATTCCACTGTGATCTTTGAGCATGAGTTAAGTTCCTTGCAGTCATGTTTACCATTAACCCCTTTTGGTTTGTCCCCCAGTTTGAGACAGATGGGTGCTGGTGATGGCACTTTCCCCCTCCCCTGCCCTCTGGCCTGTGCCTTTGTCTTGTAGACAGTGAGTGGAAATGCTGGCCAAAAGCAGAGTTTCACAGCAATTAAACCAGCGTTCTGTGAGAGTGCTGCAGCCTTACTTTCCAAGAGCCTGTGGTTTTGAAATACTTTATTAGCATTTGAGCTCTTATACTTTCCAAAGATCTCAGAGAAGACTTTTACCAGAAATGTGCAGTGGTGTTAGTAGGGAAGGTGCAGACTGTTAATGCCAGGGTATCGTCTGCCATGTGGAAAATTGAGAGGTGGAATGTTTTATTTATTGGTGATGACTGAGACAATATCAAGCATCTACTCAATTTTTTCTTATTATTACCTGGCTTCATATTTGGAATGTAATGAAGATGTTTCCCCCCAGCTTCTGAATTGCTACCTAACCTCACATAAAAGGCTTCTGCCAGTTTCTTTGACTTCTCCAGCCTTTCCAAACTGAACCTCAATGCCTCCCCAGGGGCACATGTGGAGGAATCTTCCTGCATACCCCTGCTCCACAGTGTTTGTCATGCACACCTTTCCCATCTCCCTCTTGAGAAAGATCATTTGAAATACACTATTTCATTTCCAGGATGCTACAATGTTCTTCATCTGTCAAAATGCATCAAAGCTTGTCAGAAGTGGGAAAATAATTAACTAGATTTAGGACATGGTGCTAAAGAGCTGTGGACCACTAATTTTATTGTATTTGCCAACAGAACAGAAAAAAAGGAGACATGAAGGGATACAGCAGGAAAATTCCTGAACCTGAAATACCAAAGTTTCTTTTCTTATTAATTTTTTTAAGAAAAAAATACAAACAAAACCAAAACCTCAGAACAGTTTGAGAATATTATTTTTTTTTCTGAATAAAATAATCTTTCATTTCTACTGCTTCTCCCTGTGACCAGCAGTATGCTGAATTATAGATGGAATCTGTTTTTGTTCTTTTCTTCTTGGTGTGTGAGAGGCAGAACTGAGGCAACAGCATCTTCCTTTCAGGGCACTATAATTACGGCAAACATAGACTCGACTCTCTTTGATCCTGAGTACTGGGAGACCCCTCACCAGTTCAACCCTGGTCACTTCTTGAACAAGGATGGAAATTTTGTAATCCCAGAGGCCTTCTTGGCCTTCTCAGCAGGTAGGTGCATTGATAACTGAACCTGATTTTTTGGGTTGGCTTGTGAGTGTGAAGCTGTCTGATTTTCATCGTGGGGAAGGCCAAAGGAAGTGAAATCCCAAACTCTAGGAGCACAGAAAAATGTTTGATTACAAAATTAAGTTGCTTGGTAATTATATAAACCCTTGATCTTAGATTTTTATGAAAATGCAGAGAAGGTAAAAGGAGTAGAACTGTTAAGAACTCGAATCCTCAAATTATTACACTGTTGTCCTCCATCATCCTCTGCATATGCCAGGTTACGCTGTTACAGGGGCTGTTCTGTGACAGGCTGCTCTGCTGGAGCCGATTTACTTTGTATAAATAATTCAATATTCATCGGTGCAGAAATTTGAAGCTGGATCAAATACCTCCCAGGTGGCTACGTCTTGCCTGGGCAGCTTCTGGACTCACTCCTTCACCCAGTCTGTGAGTTCATAGAAGCTTAACCAAACAAAAGCTCTTGGGGATCATGCCAGGGTGGAATAGCTGCTTGTCAGAGTCCTCAGCTGAGATGTGCAAGTATCAGGCTTGCGTTTGTTGGCTGAAGTGGGCAGAAGAAAAATTTGAATATTGATTTCTAACATCCAGGTCTAGCCAGTACCTTTCAGGGTCTGTCACTGCCTTTCTCTGACTGGAATTTGTATCTTAGATGCAGTTAATTGATAAATTTGGAAAAGTTTTTTCTTCAACAAGCTGTTTTTTGCTGAAAGCATTATGTAGGAAAATGTCCAGTCAGATGTAGAATGTTTTCCATATTCTGTTTTTTTCACTGCTATTAGTAAAGAAAAGTCAGTCTGTACTAAGTGGAAGCTGTGAGGGGAAACTAAAGATGGTTTCTTGTCATGCTCATTTGGAATCAAGAGAATGAAGCTCAGTTCATAGAGTCAGAGGGTCCTGTAGATTAGGAAGTAAAATATGAAACTCCTGGAAGTGTCTCTGGTATCTTTTCCTATAATCTGGGCAGATCCTGCAAAGAAGGATTGCAGACATTTCAATTCTTCAGTCGGTTCAATTTGAGAGGAAAATGTCAAATTCAGCAAAGCCTTTTGTTCCCTGATGAGGTTGAGCAATGCTCTTTTGAAAAGTTGGGAAGCAAGTGCTGGCTACAGACCTCTGTGGGGACTGACTGCTCTT
>NW_009736071.1:0-7492 GCF_000703405.1 Apaloderma vittatum | reverse complement strand
TCTCGCTGCAGGACACCGAATGTGTCTGGGAGAGGTGCTGGCAAAGATGGAGCTTTTCATCATCTTCTGCAGCCTGTTGCAGACGTTCAAGTTCACTCTGCCAGAAGGAGTTAAGGAAGTCAACACAGACATGATCTTTGGGAGCACGATGAAACCTCACCCATACAGCCTCTGTGCAGTTCTTCGCTAGGTTGCAGAGATTTGAAAAAGGCATTGCCACAAGTTTGCTAGTGTGTGCTGATCTTTTGCGCAGCTTTTATGGTTTTCATTTTTAGCTCAAATAATTCGGTGTGGAATTTATCCTTGTTTGTGTTCTATGTCTTAGAATCTAGCCCTGAGAAATACTTGCTTTTCCTGTGTGTGGAAGATCTCTGTAAATTTTTTTTTCTGCTGTATTACAGCTGAAATAAACAGAAAAATAGTACGGTGTCTAGTCTTATTAGAAACTCAACAGGAATCTTACTGGAGAGAGAACGAACATTAAAGCCACATGTTGGTGGGACTTCCTGTCATTCCCATGCATTCTCAAATCTAGTGTAGGGTATAGAAATGGGGTATAGAGGTGCTCTCCCCAGAGGTGGTGGCTTTGAGCATTGCCAGGTGTGGTTGTATGAGGGAGCAGAGCTGTGGAGGGATGCCTCAGCTAGGTGTGAGCCATCTGGTTTGCCCGAGAGCTGTGAGGAGGTGATAACTTGAAGCTGGAAGTAATAGAGCTATGACAATGCAGCCCTTCATTTGAGCCTGAGGCTAGTGACTCGGGCTGAAAGTGAAGGCAAATGCCTCCTGCTCCCTGATGAAGAACTGCCAATGGGAACCCCTGCCACCCACGGACAATATGGATGTAAACGGTAACAGACCAGTGGGCTGGCCTGAAATTAGGTATTTTGCGTATGTTATGGTGCGTTTGAGAGGCATTTCTATGAAGGAGGGAGTGTGCTCACACAGTGGAGTTTGTAATGGCAATGGTGTACAGTAATCTAGGTTGGCCACATCTGCTGATGCCTGAAAGCATCATTGCAGGACTGCTTGCAGTCTTGTGAAGCAAAGCTTGGCGCCTGCAAAGGAGAGACAGGGCAGGAGAAATGTATGTGGTGTTTCCCTAGACCTATGTGAGGATCAAACTTCTGGAGGGTTTCCTGCAAGCACAGGGGTGGTTGCACACAGGGAAACTCTTGGCAGAGCTGCTGGGTTAAGAGTGTCGGCCAGTGAAGTGTGCACATCACGGGGAAGAGCTGTGCAAGGTGCAGCTGGCAGAAGCAGGGTCAGTGCCCATGCTCAGGCAAGAGAAAAAGCAAGTGCCAGAAACCACTCGCACCGTGGGGCTGGCTGTGTTACCCAGCAAGGTTTAAAAATCGAGGTCAGAGTGAGGACTACTAGTGGATGTAGCAAACATTCTGTTGCTCTACCAGTTTCCTTCCTTGAGGAAAAGACTTTACAGTTGTTGTTGCAATTATACTTCAAGGATTGGTTGTCATTGCCTTGTTTATTCACCATGTTAGAGTTTTTTATCTTTAATATAATGCTGATGGTTAAAAAAAAATTATTCATTTTTGTGAAGAAGCTCAGTATCATAAGATGTAGCGCTCTTTTCTCAGGCTTCTGGGTAGGGACTCAAAAAGATGCTTTTATCATGACTCCCTTCGATGTGAAGCTGCAGTTGCTGCTACTGCAGCCAGGCAGAGCTTGGCAGAAGAGGTGTGTGAGCTTAGTGGGCAAAGCAGGTCGAGCTGATGTGTCTCTCCTGCTCTCTGATCCATATCCAGCTCTGCGTTGTGTTATGTAGATCCTGCTAGCAGTGGAGGAGAGTGGGTTGCACACTACTGCAAAAGGAGGATTAAGGGTTTTTTACTAATGTAAAATGGTGTTGCAAAAATGGGTTTAGTGAGATGATGGGGTAGTTGGTGTCTGCTGTGTTCACGCCCAAGTCTTGGGTATCTCTGTGAATGTAGGACACAGGAGAGAATGAATAAGAGGTTTAGGAACAGGCACACAGGGTCCATATTGCTTTTAATCTTCTTACAGCCTCTTAAAAAAATTCCCAATGGCGATGCAAGTCCTTTTACAATTTTTTACAAAGAGAGACTAAAAGTGAAAAATGTTTTTATATGTTGCTCCATAGCATTTATGAATATGCATTTCTTGATCATCTTCTACCACACCTCAAAGGTTATCTGTGGACCCACCTGGGGTCTGGGGACCGCAGGTGAAAGCTGCTCTGGATTGCATTATTTCTGCTGTTGGTGGCTCGAATTTGGGAATCTCATTTCCCAAATGGGAAGGTAAAACCTGTGTTAGGCAGAAGGAAATGTGGTGCATAAAGCAGTAAATTAGCCAGCACTGGAAGAGTTTTCATTCAGAAGTAATCTGTGTTTTTAATTGGACCTACAAGTTTTGAGCTGTTCGAGACTTCTGCTCTGTCATTTTAGTGGGACAAACTTCAGTTTTGAGGATTATAATTTCACTGTTGCAGCTAGAATTGTAGCGTTTGTTTGTTTAAATGGTGAAAGTCTGTCTTTCTGATAAATTTGTGCTTTCATGCAAATCTGAGCATGTTCTCAAAATAATTAGCTAGTGTGCAATACAGTATAGCAAGACCTGCATATAGGCAGAGGCCTAATTCATACTTTTTTGGGTTTTGGCTGTTGGACACCTTCATCCCTTCCCTCCCATCCCCAGCTGTTATTTGTTAAATAACAGATGCTATTCTCATTAACGTTTCTTGGGAAAAACATTGAGGGTACTTGAGGAGCTAGATGAAGAGATAAAATCCATTTTTGTTTGCCTCTGCGATGCCTTTCCTGCATTTTCTATTCCTTTCAGTTCTTTTCTTTCCATACTTTAGGATTATAAAATTTGTTTGGAGTTGAATAAAACAATTGTTAGAAATATCAAACTCAAGTATAGATACGCTTAGTAGGATATCTAGAAACATATGAGAAGAGAATTATGTTTTAAACACTTACTCTTGGTTATGACAGTAAGGAATAAAACAATTAGATATAGTCTCCTGTATAGTAATTGAGGGGGGACGGGAAACAAACAACACCTTGGAATACTGAAAACACTGCACCTTTCAACGGATGTAGGATGGGATTAAAGGTATTTAAATTGATAACAATCATCTACTAACTGGAAACAGAATTGGAAAAGCCATTTAAGTTACGTGTCTTTAAATTAATCATGTCAGACTACTTTAAAGAATTCAAGTAGTGCAAAACACTTCAGTACTTCAAAACATGATTCCTTATGCTCTCAGATGGTCATTTAAGTTAGCACATATTGGTAACAGTTTTCACTGCAATTGTTCGTTCCTCATTTTCTCATCTTCATTTTTGTGTGCATGCGCTGTGTCACAGCCCTATTTGTTATTTCTGCAGCTCTTGCAAGGCTGCAGCTCGCAGCTGTCTCCTGCCTTGGAGCTCCTGATAAAGCTTTCCTGCCCTGGGCGTGAAAGCAGCAGTCTCTCCCAGAGGAGGCCCAATCTGTGGGCAGTTCGTGGATGCTGATCTTCTCAAGATTGGCACCGAGATGGTGTTGAGGGATCAGCGTAGTATGAATTTAAAGAAGTCTGCACCTAGTCTTGCTTATTTCCCACCACGGCCTGCCTCAGCATCACCTGTGTGCCAGGTGGTGGGCTTCCAGCCTGGAGGAATGTTGAGGGTCCTGATAAGGTGAAAATGTTGGTCACATGTGGCTGCTCTCACTCCTTGCTAGAAGCACAACCTGAAGCTCAGTGTCTAGGTTAAGGGGCTGTGACAGTGATGCTCTTCTCTCTCTCCCCTTGCTCTGGCAAGACAACTAACCCCACTGGGAGGAGAGCAGAGGAGCACATCCTGCTCCTGTGCCTTCCCCTGCCCATGAATTCCTACTGCTGGGCACAGAGACCCTGCATGACACCACGTAGGTACTTCTGGTTCAAGAAGAGGTGCTGGGTGCAGGACGTTTTCCCTCCCCAGTTTTGATGAGTGACTTGGGGAGGAGGCAGCTCCTGCAAAGTGTTTCTTTCTCCTTCTAGATCCTCCGTGCTGTGCACCCAGGCAGTCTGGTGAGCTGATGCAAGAGGAGGTGGGAGAAGGCTGGTCTGATCCTGTGAAGGAACCTCTGCTGTCATCAAGGACTGCCACGGATCTGGAGTATGGAGACGGTCTCCCTACAAATTATGGGAGGTGTTGGCCCTTTCCAAGGGTCAAGTTTTGTTTGCATGCTTCTGTGCCCTAATTCTCTTTAGCTGTTGATGTTCATCCCTCTCATATGGTATCTAAAAAGATGTACTTTTCTAGCATCACTCCTCAGGGTAGGGTGGCAGCAGGTGAGATAGGGAGCGTGTCCTGAAACCCTGTTATTAACCCAGGATGGTGAGCTCTCTGAATAGATGCCTCTAGCACTTGCCTGGCAGACACCCTGGCAGCTATTCCTGAAACTGAATTTGGGGCATGGAACATAAGTAATGGGGTGCAGACAAGTTGCCACGAGGCCCATAGGGCATGTTTCAGTTCAAAAGCCTAAGCAGAGGGCAAACACATCCTTTTCTCTGAGAGCTGAAACGAAAAGGGGAGAAAAGAATGGGCCAGCAGCTCTCCTGGGAAGAAGGAAAGGCGGGTTCACTGTTAAGAGAAGTACCTTTCTGTTCTGCTGAGCTCTCAGCCAGCTCTAACTCCTGCCTACCCAGGCATTCAATTCTCACCCACAGAAATGGTATCAAGTAGGCATATCTTATCAGGCTTCCCTCTTCCATCACCATCTTCTGTGAAGGAGAAAGCAAAAATGTATCCCCTCTAACGTCTTCTTGCAAAAACATGGCAAAGTTGTCTGGCAGCTGCCTTTCTAAATGCAAGAAGTTCATGTCTCGGCTGTGAGGTGCAATCACCAGAACACAGCTCATATGGGTGGCCAAGCCAGGGGAGATGCAGAACGGCCAGCCAGGATTGCTCTGAAGGAACCAGGTGGGGCTGCAAGTGGGCAAGGCAGGCAAGCCTCAGGGGCTGTGAAACTTTCACATCCCTTCTCCCAGCGATATATGTGGAATCTGGTACTTTTCTGTTCACCCTGTGAGTTTTGTTCATGCTGGGGAAAAGCATCACTGACAGGTCTTGCAGTCTGGGCCAGAAACTGGACAGAGCCTGGCAGAGACCATGCCATTCAGGACTCAGGTGGAGAATGGGCTGATCCTCTCAAAGTGTCCCACTGCCATGTGAAAGCTTTTACAGGCTGTCCTTAGAAATCTTGAGCATGATTTGTGATGGACTTGCTGCCCACAGTTGGGTGAACACCTAACCAGGAGTACCCGACAGGGGATGGGGGCATGAAAATCTGACAGCAGTGGTGCCCTTGAGTGTGGGTGGATGTGAGCTCTCTGGGTGGTGAAGCTGTGATACCAGTCTCAATGCTGCTTCTCTGCATGCAGAGCTGAGCACATGCAGCTGGGTTTTTCTCACAGCCCTGGGATGAATGTGCCGGTAAGATAAGCACGTCTCCTGCTTGCCAAACAGCCCATCAACCAGGGCCAGCGCAATTGCCATAACTTCTGGAGTGAACCAACTTGCTTAGCACCTTAACTTCTATTTTCAGCTGTGCCAGCTCTCTAAGTGTAGCGTGTGAGCAGCTCAGCCATCTATATGTCTTCTCAGAGAGCCACCTGCTCCTGTCGAAACCAGATGAGCTGATAGCCTGTTCCTGAGCAAGTGCTGCAGAAGTGCCAAAGCTGTTTAGTCCAAAATGACCCCTTTGCAGAGACATAGGCTCTACCTCTATAAAGGAAAAGCAATCTGCAGCTCCCAAAGGGAATTCCTCGATTGCATGAGAACACTTGTGAAGGACGCTGACAAAGATGCTTGTATGTCATCTTTACTGCTGCCACAGGCAACACAGCGGGAATTAGCTGAGAAGCAGCTGGAGGGAGTGAAGAAATTTTGCTTTCTACTTGGTCATACATGTCTTGCAGCCCCAATTATCTGTGCAGTTGAACAGGGAGTGTGCGGACACTTTGGTGTTACGCCATTGTAACCATCAAACTCTTGTTACCCAGTGACAGATTGATTTTTGGTTTATGTGCTCTAGGCACAAAATTAAAAGGTTCGGCCATCCTCCCAAAGAGCTTACAATTTAAACTGTGAGGAAAAATAAAATATTAAAGGAATAGCAGAGAACATCAGAATTGAGCAATAAAATGAGGTGAGCGAAGGAGCAGTGCACGTGGTTGATGCACATGATGGCTACTGGTGAGCCTGAGCTTTTCAGTAATCCCCCTGGCCTTGGGTGTGTAGCCAACCCTCACGAAATTTTTGTTTGTTTGTTTGTTTCTCTGCTATTGCAAGAGGCTTCTTATGAAACCAGTACTGTGGGCAGGGATTTTTGTCACAGCAAGTGTCATGGCACGAAGAAGCATATAATTAACCTGCATTTTTTATCCCTTGAAGAGCCAACAGTTGTCAGATTTATAGCTGCAATATAATGTTATATATACTTAAAAATACGAACACTTCTTTCTCTGGGATTGGGAAGTAAAGTGATAGAGAGGGAAGGACTGAGAGGCACAGAAGCTTCGACACCTTTTTGTCGTTTTAGGGAGGTACCAGCAAAACAAGGTAAAGTGGATCTATCCTCTATATAGCAGTTTTTCAGAGGCAACATAGCCTTGTCAATCAGAAGTGAAATGTTTACCATAAGTGTCGTGCTGGTATTTTTTGTGATGTCTCTGCTGTTTATGCAATTTCTGAAACTGCAATGGATGCGAAGACAATATCCTCCTGGGCCAACTCCGTACCCCTTGTTTGGAAATCTGCTGCAGATCAACTTCCAAATTCATCATGAGATCCTTAAAAAAGTATGTATTTTCACACAATTAATAGGCTCATAAGCTGATTAAAAAGTAAATCTGAGTTTTAAACATAGTTCTACTTTGAATGCCAGGATGGGATTTATTCTAAATTGTGTAAGTGTGAAAATTGGTGGGGATCATTATAATATCTGTTTCTCGGTATGAAAATTTCCAGCTTACTATGAAACATGTCATTAAAAACTTATTGCATGTGAGCAAAACAATACTGATGATGAATATTCCTGTATTAATTTTAAAGCAGAATATTTCGTTCTGCGCAGTCCTTTGCATGTCTGTTTTGTGACTGTTGTCACACTGGCAGTTTCTAAATATACCATTGAAATAGCTGCTAAGTGGATATGTGTTTCCAGTACAGAAAGGGTGACTGGTTTTGTACTTATTCAACAGATTTTTCAAAAGATTTCAGGATAATTTTTTCCTGACATAAAATTTGGTCAGATTTACATAAGAGACTTTAGTCTGCTGAGACTGATTGAGCTTTTGCTGAATTAGCTGGACTAATTCATTGTATGCCTCCACTCAAACCCTTTTCTAAGTCCTCTTGTAATGCACAGTTCTTCTAGCATTTATATTTTTTATATTTATGTTTTGTTTATATTGTTTTATATTATCATATATATTGTTTTATATTATTTTATATATTGTTTTATATTA
>NW_009736070.1:2907-6334 GCF_000703405.1 Apaloderma vittatum | reverse complement strand
AGGAGAACGTGCTGGAACCGAACGTCTCCCAAAGAACCCAAGTCCAAGAAGGGAATCCAGGGAGCTGGAAGGTCCGTGGCGTCACTGCAGGTCTGCCCGCTCGGGGAGGGCCCAAGAAGTGTCGGATCGTGGAATCGTAGAATCACGGAGTCAGAGAAACACGGAATTACGGAATCATGGAATCGTAGAATCATGGAGTCACAGAAACACAGAATTATGGAATCATGGAATCAGAGAAACACAGAATTAGTCGTGGAATCACGGAATCACAGAGTCGTGGAATCATGGAATCGTAGAATCATGGAATAATGGAATCAAGGAATCATGGAACAATGGAATTACGGAATCATAGAATCATGGAATCGTAGAATTATGGAATTGTAGAATCATGGAATGGTAGAATCATGGAATCATGGGATAGTATAATCATGGAATAATGGAATTACAGAATCATAGAATCATGGAATAATGGAATCGTAGAATCACGGAATAGCAGAATCATGGAATAATGGAATTATGGGATGGCAGAATCATGGAATCGTAGAATTGTAGAATCATGGAATCATGGAATGGTAGAATCATGGAATAATGGAATCATGGAATAGTGGAATAATGGAATTATGGAATAGTAGAATCATGGAAAAATGGAATCATGGAATCATCGAATCATGAAATCATGGAATTATGGAATAGCAGAATCATGGAATGGTAGAATCACAGAATAATGGAATTACAGAATCATAGAATCATGGAATTACGGAATCGTAGAATCATGGAATAATGGAATTACAGAATCGCAGAATCATGGAATAATGGAATTATGGAAAGGTAGAATCATGGAATAATGGAATTAAGGAATTGTGGAATCATGGAATTGTAGAATCGTGGAATTACGAAATCATATTATCATGGCATCCCTCCTCCGAAAGGAAACGAGGCTGAAAGCAAACTTACGGCCCTTGCAGGGGCTCGGCGATGAGTTCCCTGATAAATGAAGTGTTCACAACCCTTTTTTCTTTTAAAAAAAAATCTGCCTCTCCGACTCGATTCGTATGCGGGAGCCGTTCGCTCGGCTGCTGAAGGTTATTCTATTTTTAACACCCTGCCGCTGCGCTTCTGTGGTTTGGTTTGTTTTTTTTTTTAATAGGGAGAGGTAAGATCTGCAAACTCCAAAATATTTCCTTCCAGATCCAGCGCGAAGAAAACCTTTAGGAAAAAAAGAAAATATTATATATATTTTAAAAAAACAGCCTCAGAGGAGCAACACGTGCGACCGACCGGGCTCTATTTCTCTATTTTGGCAGCACTTTCGTCTTTTTTTTTTAATATTTACCCATTTTACCATCAAATTCCCCCCCAAAAAGGGCTCCTCGGAAGGGGATTTACTCGGAGTTTCCGTCTTGTTGCTCGACAACTCACCCACGAGGAAGAGGAGGAGGAAGGTTCCCGTGAGCAGAATCTGGATTTTTCTGCCTTTTTCTTTTTTTTTTCCTCCTTTTTTTCCTTTTTTTGTCCTCCTTTCTTTTTTCTCCTCCTTTTTTTCTTTTTCCTTTTTTCTTTTCCTCCTTTTTTCTCCTTTTTTTGCTCCTTTTTTCTTTTCCTCCTTTTTCTTCTCCCTTTTTCTTTCCTTGTTTTTATTTTTTCCCTCCTTTTTTTCCCCCTTATTTCCTTTTTTCTTTTTTCCTCCTTTATCTTTTTTCCTCCTTTTTTCCTTTTTTCCCCTCCTTTTTTCCTACTCCTTTTTCCCCCCTTTTTTCTTTTCCTTTTTTCTTTTTCTTTTTTTCTCTATTTTTTCTCCTTTTTCCTCCTTTTTTTCTTTTTCCTTTTTTCTTTTTTTCCTCCTTCATCTTCTTTTTTGTCCCTCCTTTTTTTCCTCCTTTCTTTTTCTTTTTTTTTCCTGACTTACTAGACAAGTCTACTTTGAGAAGCCACCTGGATGTTAATCCCTCCTGACAGCCTAGCCCGAAGAAAAGTAGCGACTGTCGACAGTCAGAAAAAGAAATAATCACCCAAATATAAAGATATCTAAAAATATAACCTAAATATAGCTAAAAATGTAAGTTTTTGGTGCCGTTTCTGCGATCGAATCCCGTCGGGAACCGAAACAATCAACAAATTAACACATTCAAAAAACAAAAAATCTCATTTAATTTCCAAAAAAGAAGCCGTGATCGCTCATCAATTCAGTTAAAAAAGGTTTTTTCACCTAATTCACGTCAAATTCCCGTTTCTGCGATCGAATCCCGTCGGGAACCGAAACAATCAACAAATTAACACATTCAAAAAACAAAAAAAATCTCATTTAATTTCCAAAAAAAGAAGCAGCGATCGCTCATCAATTCGGTTAAAAAAGGTTTTTTCACCTAATTCGTGTCAAATTCGCGGAATTATTGACTCATTCGGGTTGGAAAAGACCTTGAAAATCATCGACTTTGAGTGTTGACCCGATGCCGTCCCTTTCCCCTCCTGCCGGCTGCAAAATCCATTTTTAATTTCTTTTCCGTCAATATTGAAAAGCTTCGGGGCTCTTCCTCGTTAAATAGTGACACCGATTTTTTTTTTAATTATTATTTATTGTTTCACTGTTGGATTTTTCTTCTGAAACAAAGACAAAAATTTCACGTTGTCTGGGTCACAAGTTTGATTATTTTGCACTTTTCCGAAGATTTTTTCCCACCTTCCTGACTTTTCCACCACTTAAAATAATTCCGAATTTATACTATTCCTCAGCTTAACCCAGTGCACTGGACTCCACATATTTCTTATTTTTTTTTTAATCCCACGCTCCAATTCCAAATTATTTTAAAGGCTCGGAGATCTTTCGCGAAAGCTTTGGGGGCCGAGCGCTCCGCGGTAGCTGCGAATAATTATGATTTTTTTTTTCCCCCGCGTAACGGGATTTTAACAAATACGTTTCCTCATCAAAGCGCTTTTTTAAAAAAAAAAAACATAAAAAATAGAAAACATCAAACGAACTCGTCGAGAACGCAATTAATTTTTCAGCGCGTCTCTGGCATAATTACCGGAGTCGAGATTCCCCACGAGCCGAAAGGAAAAAAATAAAATAAAATAAAATATCGCATGAATATTCATGCCGAGCGGAAACGGCGAAGATTTAGTCCGATTTTCGTCGATTTTGGGAAGCGGTCGTCGGCGCGGCGGTGTCTTCTCGCACTCCAGATGGAACCCAGCTCCAAAATCGCCAACTTCTAGTAGGAAGCACGAATTTCCGATGAAATCTTGCATTTTTTCTTGTCTTATTTGGATTTTTTTCTCTCTCCCGAATCATAAACTTCTTTCCGAAGCGCGTTCCGCTCCGTTGGCTCAAGTTCCCGCCGTCCCTTTCCGCCCGGCTGCCTCCCGCCCGAGGCGAGCAAAGTCTCCTTTCCTCCGAAGCGTCACGGAAAAACAAGTAAAAAATAAAAAA
>NW_009736070.1:2591-2836 GCF_000703405.1 Apaloderma vittatum | reverse complement strand
AAAAATCCCGGTCGCGTCGCAGGCACTGGGAAATTTGCGTTGGTGGGACGTCGAAGTTGCGACGTGACCCGACCTGATATTTCTCAGCAGAAATTTTATCGATGGGGTATCCAGGTTCATTTATTTTTATTTTATTTTTTATTAGTTCCTCAAAAATCCGTCCTTCTCCAAGGAGGTCTGAGCTGTATCTTGGCTTGATGGACATCGGGGGGAGGCCCGGGGGGACGTCCCACCTTGGGCGCAGT
>NW_009736070.1:1479-2537 GCF_000703405.1 Apaloderma vittatum | reverse complement strand
CCTCGAGCGGTCCGGGCCTCCGCCAACGTCGGCGGAGGAGGAAGGTGCTGAGGTTCGTGATGGGGAACAACGTCCCTGCGGGATGACCTTCATCGTCGTCGACCTTCTCCAACGTCCACCTTGGGTCAGGGGAGATCTTGGACCACGTCGTGCCCAGAAATTGCCGATCCTTCATCCCGGAAAGTGTCCAAAGCCGAGTCAGACGGGGTTTGGAAGAACCTGGGCTGGTGGGACGTGTCCTTGCTTGGGAGAACGAGACCATCTTTAAGGTCTTCTCCAACCCCGGTGGGACCATCTCACTTCTACGAGGCTTCGAGTAGGAGATCTTCCGCGGGCAGGAGCCGGTTTGCCGTCGGCAAGGGGAAGCCGCACTTAAACCGATCCCTTCTGCTTTTTTGCTTTAAATCTGGGTTTAAATCTGCTTTAAATCTGGGTTTAAATCCTCCCCGGAGGATTCCCGGCGGATTTATGCCGAATTCCGATCACACTTGAAACCGCGACGGCACTAACTCCTGACGAATTAATTAAACGCGTCTCTTAAATTTCCGGTCGAGTTCTAAACGGCCTCTTTATTGTTGTTTCGTGGTTTGTTTGTTTTTTTTCTCCAAGATACAGATTAAAATCATTTTTAATGTAGAGGCTCTAGAGTAAACGAGGATAAACTCCCACGCTGTTAGAGGAGGGGAAGAAAAAAGGGAAAAAAAAGGGATTAAATCACCTTCTCGGCACTTCAAGCCCGCCTGCTCGTCGTTCCCACCAGCTGGAAGGGTTGGGAAGACGTGGCTGCTGAGGCCACGTTAAGGTGGGACCTTCAGGGCCGTGGGAGGAGCCACCCTAGTAGGGAGGAGTCATCATTCTTGGGTGAGGACCCATCATTTTTGGGCAAGCACCCACCACCTTTGGGCAAGGAGGCACCATCTTCAAGCGAGGATGCACCAACCATGGGTGAGGACCCACCAGCTTTGGGTGAGGACCCACAGTCCTTGGGTGAAGATCCATCACCCTCGGGTGAAGATCCATCAACCTCGGGTGAAGATCCACCAACCACGTGGGAAGAG
>NW_009736070.1:614-1204 GCF_000703405.1 Apaloderma vittatum | reverse complement strand
TTGTGACCTTAAGGGCGGTGGGAGGAGCCACCCTAGTATGGAGGAGTCATCATTTTTGGGCAGGCACCCACCATCTTTGGGCAAGCACCCACCATCTTTGGGCAAGCACCCATCATCCTTGGGTGAAGATCCACCAATCCCGGGTGAGGACCCACCATCTTTGGGTAAGGAATCACCATCTTTGGGTGCAGATCCACCAACCACAGGTGAGGATCCACCATCTTTGGGCAAGCACCCATCGTCTTTGGGCAAAGACCCACCACCCTTGGGTGAAGATTCATCACCCTTGAGTGAAGATCCATCACCCCTGGGTGAAGATCCATCACCCCTGGGTGAAGATCCATCACCCTCGGGTGAAGATCCACCAACCACGGGTCAAGACCCATCATCTTTGGGCAAGGAGCCACCATCTTTGGGTGAGGACCCACCATCTTTGGGGAAGGACCCACCACCCTTGGGTGAGGACCCACCATCTTTGGGCAAGGACCCACCACCCTTGGGTGAGGATCCACCAACCACGGGTCAAGACCCATCATCTTTGGGCAAGGAGCCACCATCTTGGGGTGAGGACCCACCACTCTTGGGTGAGG
>NW_009736070.1:0-587 GCF_000703405.1 Apaloderma vittatum | reverse complement strand
TCCCGGCGTTGACGGACGTCACCGCTCCCCAGCGTGGGAGCCAAGGTCGTTCAAGGCGAAGCTACGCCAGGAGACGTTCTCGTCAGCGCTGATGAACACACTGGGAAAAAAAAAAAAGATGGAAAAAAAGGCCTTTATTAATATTTTATGCAATTTTTTAAGAAAAAAAGGGTTTGATTTCCACTGATTTCTACCAAAAAATGCTTTTTCTCCGACTTGCAAGGGCGAAGGATTAGTTAAAAAAGATCTCACGAAGCCGAATAACACGCGTGACGAGAAGAGGGAGATTTACAGCGTTTTTGGCACTGACGTGGTGTTTTCAGACGGGTGCCGAGAAAAATAAAAAAAAAAAGAAAGAAATTTGGATGGGAGGCGAGGAAGAAACACCAAAAAAAAAATAAAAATGCCACGGTGGCTTAGGGAAGCGGCTGGAGAGAAGGGCTGGGGAAACGCCATCTGTTTCATCAACAACGGGGAAAAAAATACAAAAAAATTAAAAATAAAATTTAAAAAAAAAAAACTAAAAAAAAGGGGGATCGCTCCAAGTCGACGTGGTCTCCAAGATGTAGTCGCTGGAGTGTCGGGAC
>NW_009736069.1:0-13623 GCF_000703405.1 Apaloderma vittatum | reverse complement strand
GTAGCCTTTTAGTAAGAATAATAAAAATTGTGAACACCAAGACAAGTTCTAAAACATTGTTTTAAAAATACTGGTCTCACGTGTCAATATCAATAGAAAAATTGAGTTTTTCTAATTTTTTTTTTTCCAACACATACATGCTGACAGGGTCGAATGAAGTGTGCCAGGTCATTGTCGCTGTAGTCATACACTTTATATTTTCCACAAATGATTACAATTTGATGGGATCCTTTTTCAAGATCATACATACTCTAATTGTCTTGGGAAAATATGTATACTGGTTTTCTTAGGAATGAAAAAATAATACTGGCTTAAAAAAATACAGACTATGATTTTTATTTTGCAACATTTGTTTAAATCCTCAGTTGAGGGTTTAAAGTGCAAAGATGTTTTAATATTAAATTAAAGCTTCACTTTCTGCCTAGGCACTAAAAACAGTGATTACACTTTTGAGAGCTCAGTAGCATGAATACTGAGTTTCGCTGAAAATGAGATGCTATTGTCTCATTCAGTTTTGTGCTGTCTTAAAATTGAAGCCCAGGGCTCCTTTCTTTTAGTTTATGAGTACTTTTATCTGAAGTCTGTGAGGACAAAGGTGAAAGATGAGGATGGCTGTTGGTCAGTGTTTGATGTTTCTGTGTACTTTTATGCGATTGTTCCCTTCAAAAGTATTTTATTTTAATGCGAGAAGTGTCTGGAAGCTAGAGGTGTGATTTTCAGCACTTTGTTGTTTGTTAGGGAAGGATGCAGTAATTGTATTTGAGTACTTTTGAGTGATGCTTAAGTGATGTGACTGGACTTGCATGTCAGTTGCAGGAGGAATTCATGCAGTGAAACACTTAATTATTCTTGTCCTTCAGCTTATGTTGTTTTTTGTGTTACAGAAGGTAAAGTTTCAAAGAAATGCCACTTGCATAAGAGATGGGAAAACATGACTCAATATATTACCTAAAGGTTCAACCCATGGCTTTTGGAGCATCCTCAAGAAAGTGGGATTGTCTGGACTGTAAAGGACTGTGTAGTGAGTAGTTACTGAACGTACAATGCCAGTAACTTCACATAGGTTACTTATGGGTAGCAAGTACCATGAATAGCAATATAGATTCATATAAGTAACAATATAGATTGGTGTAGTGGAGATGTTGTAGATAGGACTATCTATTTAAAAATCGAATTCTAAAGCCCAGCCCCATACTTTTAGTAGTCAGTTGCATAATTGCTCTGTATAGTTATTGAATTTTCAGAGTGTGTCTCCCTTTTCCTCACACCTACACAGACTAACTTACCTTTATCTTACTGGAAATAACTAAAGGAATAGTGGGGGAAGGATTCCTTGCTGTTCCTTTTGCATGGAGAGCTTGATCCTAATTCCACTGATATCAGCAATAATTTAATTTTTTCCACTGCTGAAGTAACTGTTCCAGAGACAAAATGCAATGCTTTTGTGAACAGAGGTCAACAGGCAACTTCTGCATGAGAGCCATCCTAGTCTCCCCTTTTTTAACTCAGAGTTTCACAGGTCATATTTTATCTTCAGATGCTCTACACAATCCACAGGATGCTTTGCCTGACTTCGTTTTGTAAGAAGGCTTGATTTTTTTTTTTATGAGGTACACCAGGTCTGCATGATCTAGCTCTTTTGTGCCTGATTAAGTGATTATTTATTTTAAAAAACCCAAAACACTACCTTGTTTCCAGACACTTTGTCCATAGCATTAATAACTTATGCAAATTATTTTTTGTGTGCCTCATTTTTATACTAGGGGAAGAAGTTTGCGTTAACCTTGTGACTCGGGATTAAGAGAACTCACTGATGTCAGTACATTTTTTTGGGAACAGCATGGCCTTCAGATTCACTTTGTTATAAATATTTATTCCTGAAAAACAAATTTCTTAAAATATTAGTTGCTCTGTTGCCTTGAAGCAGGCTGGAGTGGAACCAATGAGCCTTTAAAACTTTCTATTTTCGCACACCAGCGATGTATTCCTGTGGCAGAGGTCCTTGGGCACCACACCTCTGTGCCACTGTATAAGGGGCAGCAGCCCTGGAGGCTCTGCAGGGCAAGGGTGACAGTGTCCTCCTTGTCACAGCCACCGTCTGGCTGTACCTGAAGGGGAAGAGCCAAGCAGAGGCTGCTCCTAGCTTGCTCCCACCTGCTCCTGGGCCCTGGCCATGCTGCCTGGCAGCTGGCTTCACTACTACTGTGCAGTGTTTGTGATTTGAAGTGTGATGACATTAGAAAGTGTGGTGGCTTTTTCCCTCCCGTTCTTTGGCTTATAGTCTTTGTCCAGAGGGAACCGTCTGAGGTCCTTTTGTCTGAGAACTTTTCTTCTGAACTGCACATCTGTAACTTGATGTCTATGTACATCTGTAACCCTTTTCTCTTGCATAATGTTCATGCTGCAGTTTTTTAACAGGAATACATGTGTGCTTTACATTTGTATCTGCATGTAAACAATGCTTTATGCATGTTGAAGTGATAGACTTTTTACATGACATAATTTTCTTTAAAAATAATATTTGGTGGGTGTATGAGTGTGTATACATACGCCCATACATATATATGTGTGCATGCAGTGCTACTATGGCAAACTTAGTAACTGTGATTGAAGCTGTGGGTCCAATTTTCTGCTGAGCTCACATAGATATTTGTAGGGAGAGATTTAAATTGTCGAGGAGTTTGGGATGAGCAGAGTTGCCTTTAGGGATTGTTTTCTTGATTTTTTATTTATTTATTTATTTATTTAAGGCAGCATAGGATGTGGGAAATGATGGTAAAGTAACTCCATTAAAGGCATGAAGCTGTAAGTCACTGCTGTGAATGTCAGCAATCTTAAGTCCTTCTCTTTCTCTTCCCTCCAAATGGTCTCTGCCAGAAATTTGCAGTAGCTGAAGAACATCTTGTATAGAGGGTGTATTTCATTACTTTCTTGTTTTGGGACTTCAAGAACTATTTCAGTTTTTCTCAGTGACTATAGTGGCTATAAAATTTCTGTGTAGTGGTAGCAGAAGCTCTCAGATTTTCCTGTATCTGCAGAGCTGGATGCATGGTGAGATGAAGAAGTGATTAACCAGAGCTGTCAGCTGTACTGATAGTTCTTCAGGTTGTAATTAAGCTGACATGGTGTCAAGCAGCTGCTGGAGTGGTCCCACTGGTCCTTGCATCCTTTCTTCTGCTGCTGTGCCAGCTGTAGATAAGCAGTGCTTCTTCCCAAAGAAGTTTTCTGCTGGTTTTGTTCTTTGTTGCTGTGTCTGCACAGAGTTTGGTGAGCGCCAAGTGCTTGCGAAAAAGGATCACAGGGGAATGCATTTGTCTCTGTTTTGTCACCAGATCACCTGTGCTGAGACATCTCTGCAGTGCTACTTGGAAAACCTGAGCAGCCTTGCCTTTATCCAGGCTAGCAAAGTGGAGGATTAAGAAGCACGCTTCTGTTGTTAACAGTCATTAACTATTAAAACTCTCTTTTTGCCTGTCACAGCCATGATTATGTAGTGCCTGTGAAGGAGTATTCCCAGCTGTTTAAAATCACTCCCAGTGCCACTTCACATTGCACTCTGACAATCTATATATAAGCACGGCCATCTACACCATTTAAGCGTAAAAACAGCTATTTGTTCTACTCATAGGAGTCTATTCTTTTTAAACTTTGTCAGCTGTAAGAATAGCCTTTCTATATACACCTTAACCCTTTTTACTTAGGGAGAGGGAGTTAACGTGTAGCTTTTATCCTGCCTATTTTTGTATGGCATTCCCTTCCCAAATTTTGGCAGCTGTGCACCACTGGCTGCACCTTCTGCTGTTTGTCCACTGCCTCTTACGCAGTGCTCTTTCTTTGCTTCATCATTATTGCACAGCATAATTCTCTAGTTCTATATTTATTAGGCTTCTTAATGATATGTAACGAAGCCTGTTTCACATAACTGTGCATGTGTTGCTGTGGTGGTTTTGCTTATTTGCAACTGTTTCTGCTTTCGACCATCAGAACCAGCATATTGTAAACTCGTGTGCGAGTTGTAGTGCTATTGTTGGCACAGGTAGGCATTCTTTAAAAATGCAGTGCACCATTTAAGAAATAAACTAAGATGAACCACATTTTAGCCTGTAAAAAATTTTGTCTGCAAAAGGTTATCTTGCAAAATCTTCTGGAAGCAATGAGAATGTACATATAAGCAAGGCTTCCAACACTGGTTAAGATTAAAAAACAAATCAACAAAAACCCCCCAAACTAGAGCCATGGCATAGTTTTGAGCCCTGCTGCTGTGCTGGCTGTGCTGTTAACCTTCAGCCTGGTAGAAGTCATCTGTTCTGGGGAACATGGATGTGAAGCAAATGTCTCCAACTGGAGTGAGGCCTTGCTGTGACATATTGCTGCAGAACCAAAAAATAGGCCTTAATGTCTTTCAGTTATTGATATTTGCACTGTCCATGTTTTCTTCTGTGCAGAGGCAGAACTACTTATGACACACAATGTAGAAGTTCACGTTTAAGCACTCTGCTTGAGAGTAGGAAGGCTCTATGGAGGAGTCTGGACAGGCTGGATCAATGGGATGAGGCCAGTTGTATTGAGGTTTGACAAGGCCAAGTGCTGGGTCCTGCACGTGGGTCACAACAACCCCAGGCAGTGCTACAGCCTTGGGGAAGAGTGGCTGGAAAGCTGCCTGGTGGAAAAGGAACTGGGGGTGTTGGTCGACAGCTGGCTAAAGATGAGCCAGCAGTGTGCCCAGGTGCCCAAGAAGGCCAACAGCATCCTGGCCAGTATCAGAAACAGTGTGTCAGCAGGTGTAGAGAAGTGATTGTTCCCCTGTACTCAGCACTGGTGGCTGTGCCTTGAATCCTGTGTCCAGTTTTGGGCCGCTCACTACAAGAAAGACGTGAAGTTGCTGGAGCATTTCCAGAGAAGGGCAACGAAGCTGGTGAAGAGTCCTGAGAACAAGTCTTATTAGGAATGGCTGAGGGAACTGGGGTTGTTTAGCCTGGAGAAAAAGAGGCTGAGGAGAGACCTTATCTGTCTCTGTTGCTACCTGAAAGGAGGTTGTAGTGGGATGGAAGTTGGTCCCGTCTCTCAAGTGACAAGCAATAGGACAAGAGGAAATGGGCTCAAGTTGTGCCAGGGAAGATTTAGATTGGATATTAAGGAAAAACTTCAGCAAAAGGGTTGTCAAGCACTGGAACAGGCTGCCCAGGGAAGTGGTTGAGCTACCATCTCTGGAGGTAT
This sequence comes from Apaloderma vittatum, assembly GCF_000703405.1. NCBI lineage: Eukaryota > Metazoa > Chordata > Aves > Trogoniformes > Trogonidae > Apaloderma > Apaloderma vittatum. The sequence goes on along the minus strand of NW_009736069.1, from coordinate 8,406 downwards.
TTAAAAGATGCGTAGATGTGATGTGCGGGAACATGATCTACTGGTGGACATGGCATTGCTAGGTTAATGGTTGGCCTCAGTGTTCTTAAAGGTCTTTTCCAACCTAAATGATTCTATTTTATGAAATTGAAACTTGGGCCAGCATCTTCACTGCAAAGAAAGCAGGGCTTAAATTCTCTTTATGCTGTAATGTTAACCTTTCTTGTTTAAAGTACTGTAGCCTCCTTACTTGGCATTATGCCCTTATTAAAGTGCTTTTGATTCCTTATTTAATACCAGATCGGATTCAAGGTTGTACTTCTTATTTATACATCTGTGGGTGTAGTTACAGAACAGTTTGGCTTTGATAATGTCCTCTTCTAATAGCTGCTTTGCAGTGTAAGTACCCTGGGAAATTTTAAAAGAGGCTTTTGGCAGGGTCAGTTTCCATCAGAGGAATTTGCAGAGCCCACTTGTTTTACTCTGTCTTCTCACGGTAAACAATAGAACTTTCTGACTGGAGGGGCAAAGTAAGATGCTGCTCACTGTGTACTTTCTGGAAAGTACTTATTTTGGTCTTATGAGCATTTGAAAGATCTAAAGGAAACAAATATACATCATCAGCTACTAAATGGACAAAAGTTGCCAAAGACTTTTTCTTTCTTTTGCATATGTTTCTTAGTTCAAGTTATATGTTACAGTCCTGACTGATGAGCCTGCATGAAAAGATACATGATCATTAATGTAATTCTTAAATATAGTTAGGAACCGTAGTTGCTTGAAAGAAAGTATATCAGAAGAAGACAGACATATTCAAGCAGATAATATAGTGAATACATTGACAATTTTCAGTAGCATAATTGGCTAAAATGTTTATTGTGCTCAAGATCGATATATGTAGGAAAACTGATGTAGTATCTGAAAGGTGGTTTTGGATGTGATAACAAGCAATTCTCTCAACTTCACCTGTTCTCAGACATTAAAATCTGCATGAAATTAGCACTGGATGCTAACCAGCATCTTGTTTTGTGAGTTATTTAATAGTCCAAATGACTTCTAGCATCCCATGTGATGTGAAGACAACACTTCATCTACTATTTTAGGAAATGGTTATGAAGGTAAATGTAATTCCTAAAGCTCTAAGAGGCTGGGGTTCTTTTGTTTAGTTGGTTGTTTTTTAATGGAGACCTGTGTATTGATGTCTAGTTTGACCTCCTGCGTAACACAGAGTTAAATCAGATTAAATCCGAGTTTGAAGGAATTATTTAGTTAATGTGTATTTACTGAGATGTTTCCGTTGAGGATAGTATTTTCAGCTTCACTGGGCAGCTAACATGTTCTACAAGTGTAACAGATCAACAGAAAGTAATGTATTCATCAAAAGTTAAATTTACTCATGAGAGTGGTGGTGGTGCTATTCTTTAGTATTGCATAAAAAAAGGCTGCAAGTGTTCAAGGCTTTTTTTGCCTTTCTCATTAAAAATGGGAATTTATGTTTGTATATATTAATAAAATACTTAGGGACAGTCTAGATTAAGTAAATTGAAGCTGAAAATTATGTGTATGTGGAGTTTTTAATGGGTTTCTTTTTTCTTGTAGCGGAAGCGATTTTGGAATGCAGAATGCACACCCTTCCCAGATGAGACACCCCTACAGCTGAAAAAATCAAATGTCAGAACATCGGTGGCTGCTACTTCAATTTCCAATGCTTGGCTTAAGTGTGGGGATGGTTTTCAGAGCACTTCAGCGCTGGAGGTAAAATGCTGGCTTAAGCATAAGAAAAATGTAAACTGACAGTTAAACCAGTTTCCATGCTTGACTGAATTATAAGATGTTGCCCTTTTTTTGTGTTGCTTCCCAATTAACAGCATATTGTTACAACGATCAAAATAGGAAGAAATGGAAAGCAAGGTTACGTGAGGACATTGTCTTAACTTGTTAGTGTAATTTTCTGAGTGTATGTTAATATGCTATGTTCTAGATAGCACTTATCACCTGGAAAAATTAAAGGATACACCAAAGGATACAAAAATAATTAGGCATTTGGGATGGAATATTGCATTCCTCAAAAAAAGAAAAAAGGAACAAAACGACTAGTTTGCATCTGAAGATTTTTTGCTAGATCTAAGGAGTATGTTTGCAATAGTGCATTAACTATAGAAAATCCTGCTTTTCATTGACCCTGAAAATGTGGATCTTGGTGCAGATGCTCTTGGATGATAAATGAAATTATGCTTAATACTTTATGTGTCTTGGTCTTCTTTGTAATGAACAGAAAAGTTGAGTCAGAGGACTGAATGAGAAGTGCTTTATGCTAAAAATCATCTTCAGCCAAGTTGCTTTTCTATTTCTTCTTCTGGTACTGAGCAGTCATGATGTTGCGCAGCTTGTAAGATTTAGTAAAGCAAGAGACAGGACCCCTGACTGTTACTTTCTGTAACTTTTGAATAGAGCGTATGCTTTGTCAAGCATGCTCTTCCTGTCCACTTTTGACAATTGAAAATATTGGGTCTTTTTCTTTGCAAGGTCAGATGTGATTCCCGTCGTAGTCACAGTAGGCTTATATTTTCCAAAGCAATAAAAATTAAGATTTAATTTTCTGTTTGCATGCTTTATTACCTCTTTCATTATATCACAATCTAGTAGAAGATAAAAAACTAGTCTGAAATTGTGCTACTAAGTTGTGGTGGGTTAGGTATAAAACTGCATGTTAAAATTGTCTTTAATGTCTCAGTCATTAAATCTCTCTGTCTCTTTTTAATATAGTCCTTGAAACCTACTGATAAGAAATCTAGAATTAAGAAGCATCTTGGACCACTGTTAATATCTGCTGAAAGTGCAGCAGGTATGTTACAGCTATTTCATGTTAGCCTTGTCAGAAGATTTTTCAGTTTGTTTTGCCCTTTATCAAGGTAGAAGTTGGCTCAAACTACTGATTGCTTTCTTCTGTTGTTGTAGCAGCAGAAGCTAATTAGGCTGAGACAGAGTCATGATGCTATTGTGATTGGCTTCTCTGTTCATCTAGAGTACCAGAAATATATTCTGTGAAGCTACAGGCACTTGATTGCTCTTCGACAGGTGGAAGAAACATCACTAATGCTGTATATAGCGTGTGTTCTAGCAGGGACAGGATATCTGAATTCTTCACATTTTTAAGAGGAGGGAATGAAAAACAACTCTTAAGGGTGAAATTATTCTCTGTTCTGCTAGAAACAGACAAGCAGGCATGAGAGAAAACATATATTTTGTAACAAAAGTTTGTTAAACTCCTGTTTCCAGTTTTGTATGTGCATCCAAGTCTGTTTAATACTGTGGTAAAAAAAGAACTTCAGGCACAATAAATAGGAGGAGGACTTGTTGACTTCCCATTCTTTTCCTTTTTGAGTCCAGAGGAAAGGAAAGAAAGAGAGGGCAGTGGCTTCTTCAGTATTTGTATTTCTACTTGCTTCAGCAGTTATGCTGCCTTTAATGGAGTTAAGTGATGTACTGAGCACTTTCTGTCTGCCTTTTGGGGTTCAAAATCATACTTTTCCAGCTTTCTGAAGAGAATCTCTGTGTGTAATGGAAGGAGATATGGTTGAATTTCTCTCTGGGCCCTCCTGCCTAATCCCAAATCCCCAATAATTGTCTTAACTTCCTGTTTACCTAGAAAACTTCAGTAGATGTGGGAAGTGGAAAATTCTGCCTTGCTATGATTGCTAATTCTGCATGCTCCACTGCTAAGGATTAATCTTTTTCTTCTTGCTTTTGTTACTAAAAATGATGAAGAAAGGTATTTTGAATTTAAATGTCTCACTTGAAAAACACAACATCTATTCTTCATTACTCCTGAAAAGTTTAAAATAATTTTTTCTCTCAGGAGAAAACTGGAAGTTCTTCTCTACCGATGGCATACTTTTATTAATTTGTTATTCATTGTATAAAGTCAGAGAAATCCCAAACATAATTCTAACAACAGTCTTTATTTAAACCACTTGCTATTTTGAAAGTGCACATGCAGGAACATTAGGACTGTATGTCAGACAGTCATTACTTATCTTCACTCTGCGGAAGGACTGACTGATGACCTTGTTGTATAAAATTAAATGTTAGCATTTATTGTGGAGAACTAAAATGAGGACAATGCATGTATATATAAGAAATAAATGTGAGTTAATACTCCAGTATTAATCTCTGATGCCTGGTGATAGAACTGCTAGTTTTCCAGTTCAAAAATAATATAGTTTAATTTTTAAGAATTTTAAATTTAACAGTATCACATTTGTGTAACAATCTAATGCTTCACAATTCATTTTAATAGGATCTGCGGCCGCTGAAAGCTCTAAGGAAGCTGAGGATATAGTATGGACCTCTAGTGGCAGTGATTTTTCAGATGATGAAAATAAAACATTGATTCCAGGGTTACACAGCAAGAAAAGTCACACTTCCAAAACACAGAAATCGCCTAGCAGTCATGATTTATTGTCAGAGTACAGCAGTAGTGAAGGTAAGTTCGAGCACAAGTGGATTTGTCAAGAAACTTTCTGTCAACTTCAAATGCTGTAATGAAAATTTTTTGGGGTTCTTCTGACAAAATGACATGATAAAATCCTATTTCAGTTGAATCAGTTAGTTCTTTTCATCATTTTCATCTGAGTGTGGAACCTCATACTCAGAAGTTAGTTAGCCAGGTTATACAATGAGTAAACCATGTCATTTCATTTCAATATATTATCATTTATTTGTACTATTTCTTTCTCTGAGCTGTGGTACAGCTGCTGAGGTTGGGCACACCTTTCTCTGCCTGCTCTGTTCCACTGGTAATACTGCTGCCTGCATGTACTGACAAGAGGTGGCAGATTTGCAGCTGCAGATAGTGTTGTGTTCTGTGGTGGGAGTGTTCATTTCAGTGCCCAGTGTTCCCTGTTACCCCTGTTAGCTGCATTGTGTGAAAACCCATGAGTTTTGTTCTTAGGATTTGCTTTTGAATTTATGGAGTAGGAGCTGACAGAGAGGAGAGAAACTGATTAAAAAGTGCTACTGAAGACAGAAAAATCTTTACCTGAATGCACTAATATATAGGCATTAATTAGCTTTGTAATACTTCAACTAGATCTGAAGTATTACAGTTAGACTTCACATCCTGAATGTCTGGCAAAGTATTCAAAGACCACTGTGAATTGAGCAAATGGATTGACTGATTTACTTTGTTCTGTGTATGACTGTGGTTAAACGTGCTCCTTAGGTTTAAAACAAAAATTCAAAATCTTCCTTTTCTCATCCATATTTTTGTCATTGATTTAACACTGTTATGGACATATCTGATGGTCATCTTTTGTAATTCCTAGTAATTTTCTTTCCTTTTTAAAATGGAAGGACTGTCCATTTTCTAGACTGCAAGCTGATAGTCACCAGGAATCTTTCTAACTTGCCATTAATACCATTCTGTTGGACTTGTCTCCTGCAAGTACATCCTGCAGGTTTTAATCTTTGCTTCTCTTTAAGAGACAGTGCACAGACTTACTTTTATTCTTGTAAGACAGCAAAATTTGGTTCCTCTATGTAAACTTAGAAACCCTGATGAATTACTATGACGGAGGTGAATCACTGGAAGAGGCTGCCCAGAGGGGTGGTGGAGGCCCCATCCCTGGAGACATTCAAGGTCAGGCTTGATGGGGCTCTGAGCAACCTGATCTAGTTAAAAATGTCCCTGCTCACTGTGGAGGGCTTGAACTAGATGGCCTTTAAAGGTACCTTCTAGCCCAGCACATTCTATGATTATGTATCTGCCTGAAGGTAATAAGGAAATCTGATAACTTCTTGGCTTTCTTTTAATCCTCAAGATATAGTGAAAGTAATTACTGAAAGCAGTGACCAGTAAGAGAACTTTAATTTCTATGCTTTTTCAAGTAACCGTCGTATACACCAATTATGTATCTCTGTGTGCATATATAGGTTAAGCTTTAAGTATGCGGATAATAGCTGAGAAAGTATTTTTAGAAGTGACATGCCCTTTCAGGTGAAGTTCAACTTCAGAGACAGAGTGTTAGTACTTGAGTGTGACAAGAGAAAACTGATTGTCTTATATTTTACTAAGGAATGTATACTGCTGTCACAAGCTACATATAGGTTGCCACACAACTTCACCGATGACTATGATTAAGCTTTCTAATAAAGCTTTCTTTTAGTTAGAAACAGAAACGTGTTCATGCGCATGAAAAAGCAGGCAACACCAAAGGTGTGTGTCTATTTGTCTGGGTGACTTTAGAGTTTGGAAGTTCCATGAAGAAATTAGGGATTTAGACTATAGCAGCACTGCCACGCCCAGAAGGTACTGCCACAGTTCCGTGGATCTGTGCAGATGCCTGGAGCGTTCTGCAGGTGCTTCCTTTCTCTGCTGCCTCTCTCCTGTATGTGACTCTTTTTGCTGCTAGAAGTGTGACATTTAGAAAAGCAAAAAGCAAAACCAAAAAAGCTTTCAGCCTTCCTCCTCTGAACATGCTAATTTATATGAAATGAGATATTTATATGAAATGATATTTATATGAAATGAGATATTTCCTCTCAGTAGCTCGTGGTACCTAGTACTGAAGGGTGGTGAGGCCGCTATGGCAGCTTAGATTTTCACTGCCTTCAGGAGATCCTCAGAGGCGTGAGTTGGACTTTTGGAGTTGTATTAAATACCACCTGGTATTTACGAGGTACCATAACTTTATTAAATACCATTATTTTATTAAATACCACCTGGTGTTTATTTTTCCATCATGAGGATGTTGGAAAAACAGTTGTGCATCTCTGTTTCTTGCCATTATATTGAGGTTTGGTTTTTTTATGAAAAAAAAACCCAACCACAAACAACTCCATGTTTTCTTGTGCCCATTTCTATTAATTTCTTGTGAACAATCCTCTGTTTGATCTGCTTAGAGGTTTGATTTGCAGACCTATATATTTAGCTGTGGTGGTTTAGGAAATGATCATTTCAACTAGTTTTTTCATTTCTCTGTGAGGGTTACCACTGATGGTAGATGTTAACTGCACGTGATTTTGAGCTGTACCAGGTCACTGTCTGAGATATTTGCTTAAAACAGTTAACTCTGAACAAGTGCACTTGGAAAATCAAACACAACTTGGGAAAAAAAGTCTTAACTAAACCCTAGGAAAGCAACAGATAACTGAACTAAAAATTCCTCTACCTACCTAAGCAGTTTAACATACTTCCTCTTCGCAGGTAGTACTTTGAGATGTGAGGGGTTTTTGTATGTAATCTTTATATCTTTCTTCACAGAAGAATGTCTGCTAATAGGATGTAGCTTTTATGAAAGACAGAATTACAAAATAGTTAAACGTAAAGATCAGCTGAACATATGTAAAAAATAATGTGGCTTTTTCTCCCAAGTTTGGGATAACTGTAATATTACTCTGACTTCATGCTTATGAATAATATATGATGATTAAGAAAAAGTCTTTTTACAATTATTTTATTTTAGATGAATTGGAGTTCATTGATTGGGAGAACGATAGTGATTCCACTGATAGGTGTGATGGATCAGAAAAAGAAGACAGATCACTGGAGATATCAGACTCGGACTCCTGCACAGATCTTAATTTGCTGCCCATCAAAGAAGCGAATGATGAGATTTGTAAGGTGAGAAACTGTTCAACTTTAAGAAAAAAAAGAAAAGTCCTTTAATTATGGAATGTATTCATATTTGATTGCATTTAATTTGGAGAGATATGAGAGGTTTGCTTGCTTTATCTCTCCAGAAGGAATCCTGTACACAAGAATTTCAAGGCATTTTCTCTGACAGACCTCAAAACCAAGCCATGCCCCAACAGATAGAGGCATGGTCACTGAGGGACGGGATGGCTGAGGTGGAAAGGCTCCTCTGGAGATTGTCTAGTCAAACCCCTCTGCCCAAAGCAGGATCCGCTGGAGCCAGTTGCTCAGGGATGTGTCCTGTTGTGTTTTGAGCATCTCCAAAGATGGAGACTCCACCTCGCTGGGAAACCTGTGCCAGTGCTTGGTCACCCTTGCAGTAAAGAAGTTTGTTCTTACATTTATGTGGAATTTCTTATATTCAATGTGTGTGCAAAGAGTGATCAGGTGGGTAGGTTTCTCACCAGAGGTGTGAGGGTCTGGATTCTCTGCAGCCCCTGGCTGCCTGTCACAAGTTGATCTCCAGACTTCCTGTAGTGTGGTGGCTGAGCTGCATACCTATTTCTTTTCAGTACTTTGAGACCTTGGCTATAGGTGACTGGAGCGTGTTCTGAGAGCAACGAGATAAGGGACTAATTACTGGACTCCCTGTATCACTGACAAGTGATGAGCATTAAAGAGCTCAGGAGAAGGGGCAGCAGCACACACAGACCCTGCAGCTCACAGCCTGGCTGCCCAGCGGCCTGATGCGGCCCGACCCCGGGGAGCGGCTTCGCGCCTCCCGGAGGGGG
>NW_009736068.1:30873-41789 GCF_000703405.1 Apaloderma vittatum | reverse complement strand
CCCGATTTCTTCCTTTTAGGAATGCAGAGCCATCATCTGTATTGTTTTCCTTTTGTGCCTGCTAACAGAAAAATACCACAAGCACTGACCTGAGGGCTGAAAATATCTGGCAAGATCAAAAAGCAAGACCATGGCAGGGCCACACAGCCCTTTGAGGTAATGGGAGGCACCTGGAGGAGAAAAATCACATCAGGAGGATAACAAGAAGCCCTCGTGTAGAAGGAGAAAGTGGTGGCCACATCTGTCTTTGGCATAATCTTCGTTGACCACTCCTCTGCATTGGGAAGGATCAAGAGAGTCATTATTCTTCCCTCTCCCACCCATGTACCCTAACCCACAGTCCCACCTGGGGACAGAGGATGTGTGCAGGCAAGGGAAGGGCTGTGGTCAGCCCACTGCTTGCTCTGCCTCTGTGGACCAGCTGCATGCCATACCCTAGGCAAGGGTGAGTGATCTCCTGGTGTTGTACAGGTGATGGAAAAGAAGCTTCATGCAAATGCTTGTATCTCCAGCCACGGCCATTTCTTAACTAGGAGGTGTGTTTTTCTGTCCTAGACAGCTCTAACCATACCATGGGGAACTAGCGCACTGTTTTAGCCATGCTACCTCACTGGAGAAGGAGAAGACTAAATTCTTCCAACTAAATCCCATAAACCTTATTAAGATGACTGTTACTGATGTGTTACTAAAGAGGCAATTACCGAGAGGAAGAAAATTATGTGCTCAGTTTGTCCAAGCCATTGTAAGAACTGAGATCAGTGCTGGAATAAAAAAAATCAGTATCAGTTTACTTGCTACCTTCATCAATGTGAAACAGCCTGTGAAACCTCAGCAGCCAAAAGTAAGCTGATAACATGGTTCTGTTTCTGATTTTTTACTGTAAAGTAGATGCAGGGAAGCCTCAGTAAGTAATTCCACCAAGTAAGTACTCCAGGCTCATGGAAACGGTCTTCATACCTTGTCTTGGGAAACTGAGATTGTAAGAGGACAAGTGTTTTTAGTGGTGTTGTCCAAGGTGGGGATGCTCTGCAGGTGTTGTGAGCAGTCCTTCCAGCTCTGCTGGTGGCACAGCAGGTCTGCTACACAAAAAGGATCAATTAAAATTTTTTCACTGACATGTCAGGTTCTTTGTAGGAGGCTTTACAGAACAGGTCAGTGCTCTTGCTCCCTCAGTGGCAGAGTTTATACCACACTTAAATTCTTTATTTGCTGCCTATCTAAGGGATAACTGGATTTAAAGATTTTTTTCATACCTGCACGGTAAGCTCTTGAATGTTCTTATTACCCCATTGCTGGTTCTCTGCCTATCTAGAACTTCCACAAAAAGTACTAGAAATATCTGAGAACTCTACCAGGGAAACTCTTGTAACGAACACTGAACAATCCTGCTTTTGATGCAGTGCTTAATTGCTTCCTCTTTCTCCCCAGAAGCCACCTAGAATAAGGTGGCCTCCCAGAAGAACCACAACCCCTGTCCTTAAGGTCTAGCTGGTGGTAAGCCTTCAGCAGAGCTGTGTGGTCATGATCATTTCTACCAAGAATATTGTTTTGGGGTTGTGAGAAAGCACACAGGCTAAAGCACTTGCAACATGAGAAAAGTGAATTGATGGAGTAAAGTTGTTACATTGGTGATACTAGCAACTACAGGATTCGAAAGAGAATTACTGACGTTAAATGGTACAAACTCCTAAGAACAACAAAGAAAAAGCCAAACCAGAAGCAAGTCAATGATCAGCCTTTAGCAAGAAAACAGCAGAGGTCTACACTTGTCCAGCTGGTTGGTACCTGGCCAGCAGGTGAGTTACACTTATCCTGGCAGCATGTAGTCCCCACTATCAACTGGTAGTGTCAGCCAACTGGTTGCTCTGTACTCTCAGAAATCGTGTGTGTCCAGCTTGCAAAGTCCCTTTGGACTTCTCTGGGCAGAAGTGATCCAGTGAAAGGTGCTTACAGAGGGAAATTTTCATAAGCTGAAAGGGAACCATAGCAGGCAGCTGGTTCTTCTGACAGCACAGAAGTATAAAAGAGTTTATTTTTTAAGGTGGTCTGTCAGTGAAAGTCACAGTAATACTTGGAAATAGTTCCAGTGATAACTTCACTGATAACTATGTGCACCTCATTTCTACTCTGAAGTCATCTGACTTAATGATAAGGTCACTGGATCTGCTTGTGTCTGCCTGCTGGATTAAAGAAAGCTGTTTGCAGACATTGTCTCCACAGAAATACCTGCAGAACTATGACCTATGATCATCTGGCCCCTTCTGCCTCACTAAACTTAAACGTGAGCTCATCAAGACCAGCTGCAGAATGTGTTGTAATACTTTAAAAACTCCTGGATCGCTTTCCTCAGCTTTCTACTTTTTCAAAAACTTTCTTGAAACGTGGGCAGCAAAGAAACTTGCATTATTCCAAAAGAATTTGTAGCAGTACTAAATGCAGATTTAATAGAGTATGAACCATCATTGTCTGGATTTTATCCTAACAGAAGGTTACATTTTAATTACATCAATTCATGAAGAAATTTTTATTTCCTTCCTTCTTCACATGGCTTATTAATTTTTTTTACACAGTGATAGTCGCATAGTCCTGTAGACTTCATATGCCATATCAGCTGTAATGAGTCTGTTTAGAGCACAGCATTGTTTCACAGGCTAAGGCTAGACTTCAAAAACTGATCAAGACACTAAGTAAAATTGTAGACCATTGCTCTGAGAGGGTTTCTTTTTCAATTTAAAGTTAGCTTTGGTTTGTACAGTGTAGCTACAGCAGATGCACTGGCATAGACAAATACCATAGCCTGTGCTTCAGCACGAGCAATTTCGCACTCTTACGGGACATTCTGTCCAAGAGTTTATATATTCACACACTAAGTCATGGTATATTCATATAGAGTCAGCGATGAGATAAAAAAATTCATTTTGATTTGGCCTCCTTTGATGGAGCATTTGGCTATTACTTTTGGCTAATCAAGCTCTCTTGAATGCTTTCTCTTTTCGGTGCAGTGTGAACCTTCACATAAACTACACCATTTATGGAACAACTCATCAGCTGTGCAAGACTGACTACTGAGGTAATCCAAAAAGACAACTCTTTCAACTGTCAAGGAGTTGACAGCAATTGTCTAAATGGGTAAATTACAATTCTTTTGGTAATTCATATTAGTTTGGCCTAGAGCGATGCAGATGTTTTGCTGTTTTGAAAAGCAGACATTTGGAGATGGGAACAATAGGTACAAATTAATTGTCATTTCAAGTGAAAAACGTACTTGGGAATCATATAAAACATTAAACTAGTACCACCCAACAAAGCATGAATTCCCTTGTCGTGCCAGCGTTACTCCTACTGCATATGCCCTAGGTCTAACATAATATTGTTGCTATATTTTCTTTATCCTGTTATTATCTTTCTGCCTTCTCCTAGATAATAGCTTTTTAATTGTTTTATATACTGATTAGCTGGTCATTTCACAGAACTGTAAAAGAAGGCAAGCTGATCAGATGGTGAAACCTCCAGCTTCCACCCTGAGCCTTGAAAACGTGCTTTGATCCCCCACAGGTGGCAGTAGCCAGGAGGATGATAAAGCCTCCAATTTACTTTTCTTGTTAATCATGGTTGCAAGCATGGGATCTAATCTTTGTGGTAGTAATTCTAATTGAAGTAGGAAATTTTCCAAATTAGAAAATTCCTTATAAAAGCTCTCCTTTAGTGAGAGCATAGCATCAGCATTTCATGAATTTACATATCGGAGGGATGCATATAGGACTGAAGAAAAACTGAATTGTTGGTTCAGATGATTACAGCTGTATGGCAATTTTGCTGATTCAGGACACAGCCTCCATCTAATCTGTCTTTGTTTTCGTGGAGAAGCTTGCAAAAGTTCATAAAAAATTAACCACTAGTGATTTCACAGTTAAAAAACAAATAAAAAAGTCTGGTAGTCAGTGGGAAATTACAATTGATTCTCAGGAGCCTTCTTTGAATTTATGGTAAAATAAAATGTACGTATGCTGTAGAGCAGCAAGGCAGAGGTATGCCAGAGCAGGCTGGCATGAATCATCAGGAATCCAGGATGCTTCCAGAGGCAAGTGAAGGGGGACCTGACCCAGGGGATAGAAATATTGTCTGGTGACATTTTTTTTTTCAAATTAAAAATGCTTAGAAAAACCCATCTACTTCTGATTAAATTTATTAATTTCCTATAGTTTTTGAAGAGAATTATAGAAGATGCACCACTTTCTAACACATAGACATGCCTTGAAACTCAGTTGCAAACCTTAACCTGAAATTATTTGTACTGAGCACTACTTATTTACCTGACTCATTTTTATTCATGAGTTTTCTGGTATGTTCCTTGGAGATGGGTGCGATAATAAAGGGAAAAAAGAAAAAGTGTTCCTGGGTTAGTTTAAAAATAGGGCTTGAGAGGATTATGCAGCATTAAAGTATCATGACAGAGTGATTGTGCTGGGTTTTTCCCCTAAATATTTTGTGTTACCACTTCCCCATTTTTATTCTCTTCTCTCTGCATTGCGGGATCTTGCACAACCTCCTTAGTGCTTCCTTGTGGAAACCATCTGAAAAGTTCCCTCCCACTGCCCCTCTACCACCAACTCCCACCTCCCCAAGACATGTTTGATGGTCTTTGGTGTCACTGTTTCTGATATTTTTGTGCTCCTAACAGACAATTATAGCACAATAGCGCTTCTCTCTAGTGTTAGTCAACATTTCTTTTTGCTATTAGAAACTGGAAGGAATTTGCTGTGATAGAAATATGAGAGCGCTTGGGTTTGTTTTCCCTTCCTCCTCTATTCCTATGTCGATGGACCTCATTCAGAGTCTTTCTTTCTGGCAAGCTCTTCTGGTGGAACAACTCATATTGCCACCATATCCCCACTTTGCTTTCTTTTGGCAATGCCATTATTTGTCTGGCCACTGCTGAAACTGAGCTGTGGTAGGATTTATGTAACAAATTCGTTTTTAACAAGGGAATGTGTCCATTTTCAGCATCGCTTGGCCATCTTGCTTGGCTCTGGTGTCACAGGTGGAGAAGAGAAGGAACAGACAATAAGAATGAAATACGGATGAAATAAGAGCAGGTGGGATCCATGTGTTGATAATGAGTCCTTAGTGTAAAGCTGGAGCTGCAATGTCATGTTGAATTAGCCCTAGATACTGCACCACTGTCATGATCAGTGTGCTCCTTTGCAAGAGCCAGCTTTTTCTGAAATGGAAGTAATGATTCAATTACTCTAACACCAAAATATGAGTTGTCTATTAAACCAAATTAAAGAAAAGGAAGAGAGAGGTATCTAATTATTACACATAAAAAGCTTGCTTTCAACAGCCTGGATTTGGAAGATCAATTGTAAGTGCAAATGGATGTAAGTTGTAGGTCTAATTTAGTGATAGGACAAACTACTTAACAGAAAAAGTACTGAGCAGATGAATCATTCACCTCAGTGCATGAAAGGATGTTTAATGATACAACAAAATTATTAGTTTATCATAATATTAAATTATTTTTGCATTAACTAAAAAAAGTCTTCTGTGATGTTTCATGCAAGTTATTAAGCAACAGTGATGGGAAAACACAGAAATATGAGAAATTTATTGAACAGCAATTGCATATGTAGGTTTTTTAAACTTTTCTAAGACTTATAACAGATAAAATATTATGACTATGCCAGGTTATTTTAAAATTTGATCGTGTTGTGAGTGATTTCGTAGCTCAAAATGTAAAAGAGTTGTTTCTATAGGCCTCAAACATCTGAGCTGCTAGAGATGTATGTGGTACAGATGGAACTTTTGGATGTAACAGGGCATGAAGTCTTTCATATCCCTGGAGGACCAAAATGTTGCTTTTGTTTTGTAATCAAAAGTGCGTGGTTCAAAAACATTGTGTTGCACAGGAGCAGAATATTTTGATTATGATACAAACAGGAGGCTTTGATGTAGGAAGGGAAAATTCAGTCAGTGCAAATTAGCAGCCTTCACAATTTTAAAGTTATGGTAATAGAATGAACAGATGCATGGCAAACACTAACCCTTAAACTGTGTTTCTGGAAGGGGAGCACAGAAGTCAACATATGCTTCACTGTGGGTTGCTGATATTTAGGCAGATGGATGTCTTTTGTGCCTACACAGGTCCAAGATACTAATTGGTTAAGCATATCCCATTGCCATTTTGATTTATCAGTAGTTTATTATGCACTGTTACTTAGGTAACTCAATTTTAGAAGTTGAAACAATGAGATTGAAAGCAAAACATGGAAATTCAGAAAATTTCATTTTGGTTTTTCTTTGCAGTAGTCTTCATCCATTGATTTTTTTTTCCTCTCAAACTAAATTATTTTGACAAAAAGAAAATCTTACTTTTTGTGAAGTAAAAAAAAAAATTTAAAATCAAGTTTTCCCTAGTTTAGAACTGTGTCCAGAGAAGGAAAGTATTAGCATTACTTTGTCTCTTACAGCTTAAGAGTTCGGAGGATTAGCTCTGTATTATGAGATGTTGGTCTCATTTAAATGAGTGGTGAAATCAATACTAAAATTGTGTCCATTGAAAGTGATTAATAGAAAACTAGCAGAGTATATCAGCAAGGATGTTCCTCTTCATTTCGAAATGCAGAAGGCTGAGAATCTTAATGCCCAGAGACAAGTAGTAAATGCAGTCCTTTCTAGATGCATGGGATGAGATAATCTTTTAGCTGTATAACAAAGTGATCTATAATTCTGATTGGTTCAATTACAGCAAGCTTTGCACTAATCCTATTACTTCTTGTTCACGAACTATTCATCCCAAATCTCTAAAGAACCATATTAAAAAAAATGAAAAGTGCAATTCCTGTGACCACTAGCATTTCCTGGACAGCTCGTTATACAGTGTTTGAAGACCCTAGGAAAGGGAACATAACTGAATATCCAAGGGGCATGTTTTTCGACACACTGCTGCTGGAACTGTCTCAACAGATGACAATTGTAACAATAAACAGAAGATGCAATTCATTTAGACATGACAGATGTTGTCAGAACTAGAGCAAAACAAAGCTGGAGAAAGAATAAAGTCGAAGGAATAAGCAGGAACAGCGATTGCGTGTGTAGAACAAGGAAGTTTCTTTTCAAACAAAGGGACAGATGATATAAACGGGAATTGTATATGCCTGACTTGTGTACACACTTCACCACACACTCCAATGCGGCCCCAAGATTTAGCTTCCAGTTCCTGAATTTCCCTTTTTCTTAAATGAAAAAAAGGTCCTGATCTGTAAATGGTAATAATAATATATTCTGGCATTACAATATTTTTCACCTAATGTGATGTCCTGAATAACATGAGGCAAAATTTGCCTAGCAGAGGTCTGAATTGAGCATGTATGTTTAGTTAACTTGCACTGTCCAGGGGGGCACTCAGGACTGTCTGGAAATTATTTGTTTTAATGATTTTACTGCTTTCTTCAGTGATTTCTCTCTAATTGTTAGTCAGACACCATTATTGTTTGCAAAGTTTTGCATTCTTCCTACTCTGAAGTTTTCTGGCTTTTAATTCTAGCTATCAGTTTTTACTCTGCCTTTTCTAAGCTGAACTAATAAGTATAAAAATATGTTAATGTCAAAGATTAAAGTAATATCTAGAAACCCCCTTCCTTTTCCAATATTCAGTTCTAAACAAATTCACTGATTGCTTCAAGGTTTAATTCCATTACACGTGGATATAATACCAAAACTTAAAATTCAGTTGGTTTCATGTTACTAAGCAGCCTCTCACTTACCAGGAATATGATGTATGAAGGTCTGTAAGCAGGTCTGAGACTGGATCTCCAGTTCCTAACTTAAAAAAAATAAATTCATACAAATGTTGAGGAATTACGAGTTCTGTCAACTACATTGCCTCTGAAGAAACAGTGGTTTTGTAGAAGAGACGAGAGCCGGAAAAATATGCTCACCATTTTCCACTAGAGAAGATAAGGTTTATATATATAAAATTGACAGAGAATCACAATTCAAAAGAAAATGATTGGCATGTTGGGAAAAAACCCAAACCTGTTTCCTCCATCTATATCATCCCTCTGATTAAAATTTTTTTTTTACCAGATGAAGGGCAAATGAATACCCTGGGATAGAGAAAATTGATTTGTCCTGTACATATTTCAGGCTAGATCCAAAACCAGATTTAATCACTACACTGAACTTGTGCTGGCCCCATTTACCCCCAGATAATACACCTGGTGCTGCTCACACATGCATGGTAATCAGCTCTGAAGCACTTGGGTACCTCAGTTCACATTACTGAGCAGTAAAAGCATCTCTCTGTTTTTACTGTCATTACATGAATTCATCATATAGTGTTCTGCCTCGTTCCAGATCCTCAGGGAGCTCCAATATGTTCCTTGCCAAGGCCCTGTGCTTTCCCAAGAGCAGAAGCAGCCCCATGGAAAGCATTACCACACACACATCAGAAACTTTGTCTCTGCTGTGTACAAAAGAGAATTCCTACCTCCAAGGGCCATGCCAGCAATAACCTTCCACTTGGTGTTGCTTTCAAAGTTTACCCACCTCAATTTCCACCACTTTTCCAAGAGGCAGAAGAAACCACATGAGTAGCATCAATTAAAGAAGCAAAACTCCAAACTGCCTTCCTTGAACTGCCTGCAGTTCCATTTTACTGACTTCCTAGTAAGGAACTCATACTGACTCGAGCTGATGAAGCTTCCTCTTCAGTGATCACACTTAGGACTAAGTCTTAGTGATGGGCTTTTATCCTGTTGGCTTTTTAGTGTGCCTCCCTAATGCTGATTGACAAGGATGCGTGTGGAGCCTGCTGAGGGTCACAAGCAGTAACAGCTGGATGAGGGAAGGTGGCAGTACCAGCAGCAGAACATGAGACAAGGGATGTGATGACTAGGGACTGACAAAGCTAGGAATAGTGTTGTATCCCCCTTTCCTTGAAAAGTTGCAATAACTCTATTATCACCTTGAAGAAGGTCTTCCAGCCTTGCTGGAGGAGTAGTCTCTAGGGAAGATGGATGAGGCTAACAGGCTTCTCATTTACCTAAAGCAACACAGCTGTTTGGCATCTCTTTGCAGCATGCATCAAAGTAATGTGTTTTAATGACCCACCATCGGGCATTTCCCTAATGAAGACAAACAAGGAAGGAGTGCAAGGCAGGAAACAAGTCATCCCAGATGTACTAATGTGTCTGAGAGCGACGGCAGCATAAGCTCACTTGCTATCACCAGTTGCCTTTCCAGTTCTGTGCTTGTTTGAATCCAGCACAAAAAACCAGTTTATACAGGGACATCTTAATCCACAGGATAACTCAAGGAGCACTGATCAGTGGAAGCAGTAGGCTTCCTCCAAACACTCTTGTAGCTGACCTGGGCTGCCGCGTTCCCATGTGCTGCTGATACAAGGCCTTGTTTTGTTCATGGGTTGGTTGTTGGTTTGCTGTTTTCTGGGTGGGTATCATGATGGATAATCAAGGGTTATATCTGCTTTGTACTTGATAGTAAGACTTGCAGTCCAAACATGCTGTTTTCTGGGTGGGTATCATGATGGATACTCAAGGGTTATATCTGCTTTGTACTTGATAGCAAGACTTGCAGTCCAAACGCTTTCTGAAGAAAGCATGGCTAGTATTAGGAAAGGAATCTGAAGAGACCCTCTAGTCTTTTCTCCTGTGCCAAGGTTTGATTAAGGTTGACCTGAGCTATATAAAAAATATTTAGTTAATTTTTCTTTAGAAGGTCTGCTGAGAGAGGCAGTCTCCACAGTCACCTCTGCCAAATCCATTCTGATGGTTTACTGTTTTCATGACTAGGAAGTTATTTTCTATAATCACTACCCTAAATCTCCCTTGTTGTAATATAATCTCATTGCTTCTTAGTGCTTATGAGCTCTGGATTTGCAGAACCAATTGTTCTCTTGTTTTCTTCAGTTGTTTTTTGTGTGTTTGAACATTGCCATTCCAGCTCCCTTCCGCTATTTCTTCTTTGTCCAAAAAGTCCCTATTCCTTCTTGAAATATTTTATTTTAGATAAATGTATTTTAAAATACATTTGTTGACAGGAATCAAACACAGGAGACTGTCACGACTGAGATGCACCCTCCACTCTATTATCTTCAGTGAGTTTTTCAGTTATCAAATGTCCAGCTAGAAAAGAGTTGTCAGGGCAGAAGCAATGCAAATGTTGTGCAAGTATTTTATAGAGCATAACAAAAATTAACGTAAAAACCTACAGATCTGGACAGACAATTTTCTCCTTGATCCCTGTTATTTTCCACCACCTGCAGAAATCTCTAGGGGAGGTTCAAATCTTTCTGCACGTGATAAAACAATTTCTGTATTGAGTTGCATTGAGATTAAGGCTCTGGCTTTTAGCTAGGGTTTTGAAAATGTCATTCTTTGTCTTCACGTTTCTGATTCTTGCTTGTGAAAGGCGCTAATGGTATTACAGAGTTTCCTGGGGAAGTGGAGCGGTCAGACCAGGCAGATCATCAGGTGTTGTGGCAGGAAGGGATGCTGAGGGCCTGATCTCATGTTACGAGCCTCGGCAAAAGCAGAATGACAGCAACATCATGGTAAAATTATTTTGAACTTTAGCAAGACTGGGTATAATATTCTTACTTTTTACTAAATGACCTGCTGTCTGCAAAGCTAAAACTATAAAAAAGGAATACAGAGCCAAGAATGGAGGGAAGAGCTGTGAAAAGTGGAACCAGATGCAATGATATTCCCATAGCAGTGAGTGGTTCTTTTTCATATTCTTATTTTAATTTTGATGCTGAACAAATACCCAAAGGTCTGTGGGCTTGTATTAACTTCATCAATTTGTGAAGTTTGACAGGAAAACTGCTACATCCTCTCAGATTTGACATGTGTCTGCTTCTAGATGCCTTGGAAGAGGCTAGATACTGTAGG
>NW_009736068.1:0-30859 GCF_000703405.1 Apaloderma vittatum | reverse complement strand
AAAAGCCCCTTACTATCTTCAGGTGTAGCTGCAACTACCTCTGGAAAAACTCAAAATTTTAAAATTATGACAATTGTGGAAGGCAGCAGGACCTCCTGCTCTCTATGTTTTGGTAATCGATCCTCTTACTCCTTCTTTCAAGTTCTCATTTTTGTGTGTGTGTGTGTTCACTATCTCTTTCCAATAGGTTTCTGGTCCATTCTATTGCTGCTGCTGGTGCTGCCAACACCATGCTGCAAAATCCTCACCACCTTGGGAGGGGCTGGAGGCATCCAAAGGCAAACTAGATTTTGGGATTCTGAAACTGCCGTCCATGTTGTTAGCAGGCTTTTCTTTCTGGGAGGTGCAGTATGAAGTCAAAGCTGGTAAAAGCTCTGTTATTTCTGTGAAAACGGTCACAGGGGTAATCACTACAGTTAGAGTACATGGATGGATATACTTATTTCTATGTAAGAGGGTCTCAGTTCATTCACAAACAAGGTTCAATCCTATTTTGCCAGTGTATTTGCAGGGAGGTAAAATCTGAGCAGAGTGGTAGTAAATTCTCTCTAATGTATGCATATTTATTTAGCTTTAAGTACCTTCATGGTTCCTGGTTTCATAACCTCCCTTAGCTGCTTTTTCTAATGGTTATAAATTTTTTCTCTTGTTTAACCTAAATTTTCACAACTGCACTTTAAGCTCATTACTGCTTGCTCTGTCTTCAGTGCTAATGAGAAAATGTTTTATCCTGGTCGTCCTTAAAGCATCTTTTTGTTCATTAGCAAAATGTTAATGTCTTCTCTCAGTCTCCCTCTCCTCTGCTGAAAATCATCAATCCTTGACATTGCTGGGCCTTTTCCAGGTACTTTGTTTCTCTACATGAAGTCTTTAATTTGTCTCTCTTTAAGCAAAGCACCCAGACCGTAAGTGCAATACTTCTGACTGGGAGCCAGTCAGTACCATGGAGAAACATCTCCTCCCTGAGTTTGTAGGCACTGCTCCTCCAGGCAGCAAAGCAGAGCTCTTGTGTCTCCCGTGACACTGTTAACCTGCCTGTAGTTATCCACTGGCATGATGAGATCCAACCACCGTACAGTTTGCTATCTACTGACCAGGAAGTTCTTAATATATGACTGGTTTCGATCACAAGCATCGATTGTTTCCTTGTTTCACTAATTTTAAATTTCTGAGGTTGAAATAGCAGAGATTTTGGCCGGAGCTTAAGGATGTAAACCAAGCTATCTTTACTCTCTTGAATAAAGGTGATCTGGGCTCCAGAGTGGTGAAAGACCTGGCAGTGAGGACCCAACCACTGCACTCCTGTGTGGTACGCAAAGTATCTTGTGGTGACCCACCAAGTGGCCACAGGACTTTCCTGGGGGTCTAGTGCGGGGCTCTTCAGGGAGCAGGCAGCAGGACACAAGAGGTGAGCGTCTGGGGCAGATCCAAGAGGAAATTGAAGGAATGGCAGCTGGTACAGTGCATATCATCAAAACCGACTAACGGGAACCATGACCACATTTTTCAAGTTTGTCAAAATGACACAAGAGACTATTACTAGAGCAGCCTGCAACTGGGGGAGCTTTGTTTTGTTTTGAGGAGGAATAAGGTGGGATGAGAATGTAGTGGTTTTGCAACTCCACACTGTGTGCCGTGTTTCCATCTGGCATCACTTATCTTTTATCTTCAGATATTTACACAAGCTGAAGATTTTGGGCATTGTATATGACTCTTTGTGCATGTACATATATTATGTTCACATTAGATGCCTTAATCATACTGATTAAGAGCTCCCTTTTATAATATATTCATTTCAGCACATTTTGTCATCCTGTCAGATTAGTATCTTTACAGCAAAATACATAAAAAGCTGCATTATGCTAAACTGTTAAGAGCTTCCATGGTGCTGTACCCTCTTTAAAACCTGTCCCAGCCCTGGACTCTTGGCATATTATCTCTGCGTATAATTTTCAGCTCATCATGCTTTGTCCTTTGGGAAAGAACTACTATTAGAACCGGAAAAGTAGCAGTGCAAGTTATTTATTTTCCATTCTTGGTAATGCCTCACTTCCAGTTAATGAATTGGAAAAAATACATGAAATTAATGGAGTGAGGTTTTGTCTAATTGTAAAGCAAGGGATGCTTTTCTCCAGCCATGTGATTCCTTCCTAGGTAAAGGTCAGGGACTTGCTGTCTTTGGGCATGTTCTTCTTTGTACCTGGTTTCTCAGCTGAAAAATAGCACCATCAAACCCATCGCTCGTGGGATTGAAAGAGATTTTCGAAGGCAAAGAGAGCAGTCAGGCATTTAGCATCTATTGTAAACTGACAGGTGCCTAATTCACATTTGTCCTTTAAAAAACCCCTCTCTTAATTACTCTCATAGTGCTTGGTAATCCTGGGATAAATCTTCTGTTTACTAAAGGATAAACCAGAATTATGAATGCTGGTTCTGTGTGCTGCTGGGCAGCCAAGTGTGTACAGTTTTTGACTAGGACACTTCAGATCTGCTTCTATTCACAGCTCTGCTAATAACCTACTACAGGGCACTGAGCAATCCATTCTCTTCCTACTGCCATCTGGTAATGGGCTTCTGACAAAGTAACAGCTGATATCAATATTGTCATATTGTCCTCTCTCAGTTCTATAGATAACGAGTGCTATTTAAAATTTAGCAGGCATCATGGTTGCTTGTTTTCCTCAGCACAGTGGAATTATACTGCATTTGCAGTTGTTTTACCAACTTTTGGCTTTACTAAAGCTTAGTATGCCCATTCAGGTCTTCTAAAAATGAGACTACTGCATATTACTTATTTCAGCAACAGCCAAATGGAGGTAGAAAAAATTGACGTTTAAAAAGTATTTATACAATGGCACCTACCTGTGCCATTCTTCCTAGAATTCTACCATATTCTTCTTAGAGTATATGATTAGTTTGGTAATATGGTTGCAGCTGTGCCGTGCAGAGGTAAGCGTGTTGAGATTCAAAGGGAGAGAGATTGACTCTTGGCACAGACCATCCCATATGAATCTGGGAAGTGATGCTGCCAGCAGAGAGACTACCTGGGCAAGCAGCAGCATGCTGTGAAGTCCAAGTTCCCTCACATGACTGGTAACGTGTGGCTTCCCCAGCTCTGTGGGTCTTCTCAAGAGCAAGTGGGCAAGAATCAGTTTCATGAAGAAGTGGAAGGCTTAACAGAAGGCTCTGTAAGAAGAAGGCTCTGGAAGTCTTAATTGAGAAATAAGATTCTTAGCAGACATAGTGTATTCTCCTAAAAACAGTCCTGTGAAGCTGGAAGTACATAAGCAAGGTTGCCTGTGGAAACTAATGATATTCCTGAAATCAGATAATAAAATGTGTTGGGTTTTTCTTTGGTTTTTGGTTTTTTTTTTCTTCACCACATTTTTTTCATATCACTGCTGGATGGGCAGGAACAGCAACAAAGATCTGAAGTGATTGAGAAATATGAATGTGTCCGTAACTTGGACATGAGCTGCAACAAAATCCCTTCCAGGTTGGAAAAAGACAGGCTAGAGACACAGCTACAAGTCTGAAGTCAGGAAACATCTTTGTCAGAACCTAGTATCAGATTTTAAAGTGTCTCTTTAACTGGAGACAAGCTTCATTTTTGTGCTCTGTGTGCTGTATGTTACAGCTTCTCAAAAGGCCATGGTGCTACTGCCCTGGAAGTGGGACTGCTCTACCTTCTGTGCTTGCTCTAAATTTTTCTCTTTGAAAAGTCAGATTAGTAGTTTTTGTATCAATAAAGTTTGGCTTGAATTTCAAAGCCTAAGCCTCTTAACCATTTTTGGAGAGCTCATTCCAGGTAAGTTCAACCTACAGCTGGTTAGAGCACCTTCCCCTAGTCTGTCCTTCTCGTCTTTTTAAATTGTCATTGTTCTCCTGGATTTTGGCTGGGACGTGAAAGAGTGTCCTAATCTCTGTTATCATTTGTGATACGTTGCTCTGACACACCAGAAAACAGGGCTAGCAAAAACTGGAAACTCAGCTTCCCAAAGGAAATTTCATTTAGACAGAATTGTGGGGAAGAAAAAAGAAAAATCTGTAATAGCAAGACACACACATTCATACTGTGAGTATTCTGCCTTGCTGTTCCAAGCGACTATTTTTGAAGATCTTTCAAAACATCAGGCTGAAAAGTAGAGTGCATTTGGTGTTGAATCATTTTGTTCTAATGATGACAGTACCTGATGAGAGGAAACACTGCTGAAACTCTATTCATATGTCTAATAAACAGGAGTTAAAAAGAAGATGGTGTGAAACGCCACTTATATTCAGTATAATTGCAAGTGGGAGTCTGATCTTTCTTGCCTTAAGTCAATGAGAAAGCTATGATTAACTTAACCGAGATCCAATACTATTTTTATTTACTTAATTGGCTGCTTCTGGATAGCTTTTCATGAAGCATGCCTGAGAAGTGCATTTAGGAAGCACTCTGGTTCTGCAGAAACTGCTTTTCAGTTCCCCAGAGGCGCTGATTCTCACAGAAGACAGAAATAGATGTGGGAGCTGGCACTCAGAAGTTGTAGCAAAAGCTGAATAACATCCACCCAAGGGTGACAGATTTTGGAAAGTTTTCCTTAAGGACACTTTTTATCTGGACTAAAGGATATTAGAATTTGAGGTCTGGTCCACCTCCTGAGAATAACCAGGCTCTGCTCTCTGCACACGGGAAATCTTAGTCTCTGTTTATCAGCAAAATGTGTTTTGTAAGGCAAGGCTATTGCAGCACATGGAAGAAAAGTGATCATGTCATACTTGCAGTCCCACCTACACTTTCCGAAATACTTCCTGGGTGTGTCTGTATGGCAGACAGCATCTCGACTCCATTGTGTTTTCAGAGGCCATACATCTTCTTAACAGACTAACAGGGTATTTTGTCACCGACTGCGCAGTGCAGTTCTTCAGACCTCACACCTGGAAAAGAAAGCATCCAAAGCACCCAGTGCTATCTGGAAATAAGTAAACACAGCCTGAAAATGGGAAAACCCAAAATGGAATTCAATATTAATTGACCGACTGAACTGTTAGGAAGGTATTGGCCATGTTGACAGTGAATGTGAGGAGATGTGTGTTTTAGAGGAACAGTAATATAAAATATTTTGAAGTCTAGGTGGAACATGCAACCCTACTGGGTGTAGCAGAGCTGTGATTTTTTGATTTTTGATAACGTGTTAGTATTCACTTTCCAAGTTTAAAGCTGGAGAGGAATTGTACCTCACTTCAGACAATGCTAGGATGGTAGAGAAGTCTGGAACAAAAACAAGTATGAGGTGAACAGTGACAGGCATCTACTGAATGTTAAGATCACTGTAAGTTAGTGTAGCAGCCAGAGAAATTTTCCAGTAGGATCTCACTATGTTTTGAAGAACTACTCAATGCCCTTCCTTCCCATGTATTTTAACATGTCTTCTTCACACAGGTTGCTGTTTTATTTTTTACCTCCTAGAATTTTAAATATATGATACTTTCCAGTTTTCTCTGACTTATTGTGTCAAATGTGTTTCAGGAAGGAATGGGCCCCTTGATTTAAAGAGATTAGTACTAGTATAGCCTAAGAGGGGATAAGATGGAATAAAAGTTATAGATATTTATGTGCCAGCAAACATAGGTCTGGGAGAATGGTTCAGAAGCCTAAGGGTGCTCCTCTAGATGATTATGTGAGAAAAAAACTTAGTAGATTTACATAACCAACCAGAGCTTGTGGGTAAGCTATCTGTTGTGGGTCATCTTTTATGCCTAGAGCTTCACTTGGAGATTGAGGGAGGGAGAATTTGGGTAAGAGAGAAAAGCACAGAAGATTTCTTCTGACGAACTGCAGCACATTTCTTACTGAGAGAAGAGTTGTAAAGGTCTCTCTTGGTTTTCTGGTGGGGAAAAGTGAGGCTATGACCCTCATTTTGGGGTCCATAGCAGTTGGCCCTGGGCTCTGCTCCCCACAAGACAGGCTCAGCCCAGCTCCTTCCCCTGCTGCTCCTTGTGGTGACAGCATCTCCCACGCAGGACCCCGAGCGGCAGGTCAGGAGGGTTGGCACATAGCTTTGGGTCTTGCCATGGCATTGAGGTGGCACCTGTGCAGGTGACAGGAGATCTGGGGCCTGGGAAGCCCCAGCAGAGTCCCAGATGCAGAGCTGCAGCCTGGTCTCAAGGAGGTGGCTACAAAAAAGAGCTCTTGGGCAAGAGGGCAGCCACAAGCCAAAACTGTACCTTAGCCCTGACTGAGAGAAATGTAGCGTCTTGCTAGTCTCATCTTTCCAGATTTGCTTTTAAAAAATGCCAAACTGGGTTTATTGAACCATGTGTAGAACATCTGTTTTAGTAACATACAACTTTTGGGGGGTCTGTGTGCTACTCGTAGATTATTACTTTTTTATTTTATTTTTAAAATACCAAGATATTTGATGTTCTGCACTGGAAATAAAAAGCTGGTTTTTGTCTAATAGTAAGTTTTTAATTATTTAAGATATGAAATACTCATTATCTAGCTTCCAGCTAACTGGTTTTTTCCATTACATTGCGCCATTGAAATGGTTACATAATATTAATAGACACTTTATATAACATTTCTGAAATACTAAAAAATGAGCACATTTTATAGTTGCCATCAGAGGTTTCAGCAGCTCTAATAAATATTGATAATGGTGACCTGGAAAAATATACTCTTCAGTGAAGTTTCTGATTCCTGGCTGGTTTAACAAACTGCAGTAGCACAGACTGTGTGTTTGATACACAATTTGAGTAAATTATCACATGTAAAAACTGTCCATCATCTCTATTTCTAATGCTACGTATAGATATATCTTCTCTTTTTGATACGAGCCATATAAGTACTAGTTCTGTATTCACAGAGTGGTAACTGGAGTGTGTCATGAAGCCCAAGAATGTCTTTTTAGATAAAATATATACTAATATTTGTAACTGATGATGTGTGAATCTAAGCTTGACTGTTGACATCAAAATCATACCAATTACAGTTAGTTTTTCCGTTATAGTAATTTACTCAGACCAAGTGAAAAAGGTATTGCAGACATCACTGAAGACAGACTAAATAGAAAAAATATCTGGATGTTGGATGTGCATAGTTAGTAATGTCGAATTCTTGATTATAATTTTGTCATCAGCTGTCTATGAGAAAGATCTTCAAACCCTTATTTCTGTAAACTTCCTGCAAGATCCGAGCTACCAGCCACGCACCTTTGCTTAGGAGAAATTCGTGGCATTGTTTGCCATTAATTTATTTTTCAGTAATTTGTAGTTTGCAATTTTTTTCTCATTTTCTATTCACTCTGAGACAAATCAATATTTCTGAATGTAATGGTTCAGATTCCCATTGCAGGTACTGCTGTCCAGAATAGCTGATCTTCCTGCATGAGCAATGCAAAACGCCTCGTTGATCACATCAGTACGTATCAATAGTTGCCAGAACTCTCTTCCTGGTGATGCATTTATTAGTATGAAATTCTATCAGCCACATGGCAGCTACTTGTACATATTGCCAGGTTTAGGCATAGTACTACTATAATTAAAGTCCAAGGGCCTCCATTATATCAAGGTTGAGATAATTTTCAGCATTTGAGTCACGGTCCTGTACTTCTGAACGCATGGACACTCTGATGAGCTCTGAGCTCTGTGTCAGTGCAGAGCTCTGCACATGGAGGTTATGCGTGTCTCTGTTGCTGCTCGATGACATGTTTTCTTGCTATTCCATCAAGAATGAAGATTTTTCAGTATATTTAAGCGTGGATACCTCAGCAGGGTACTTCCTATTTGCAATAAATTTCTTACAGTGCAACCACTATTATATATAGTCTCTGAGACCATGTTAGAGTTTTTGTTATCTACTCAGTTTGAGAATAATCCACGTGTCATTGCTTCCATAGACCAAAAGTGCATAATTAGAAATGTCAAATTCTTAATTACAATTTTGTCATCAGCTGTCTGATTATAATTCATAAATGTACATTTAAGATGTGTACGTACACAATATACATTTAAACATCAGCAGAGATCAAATACTCTTAGTTACATTGAAATTCAAATTAATTCTGATAATGAACCTAAATATATCATCAATATGTTTTGCCAAAAAAGGATTTTCTTGAGATCTCAATATTTGTTGTTTCTGCATTGTAATGAAGAAATTCTGAAAAATAAAGAAAGATGAATAATAATTACAAAAAAAGATGAAAGAAAAAGAATGTAAGACATCCTCACACTACAGGCTGGAGGTTGAGGCATTCCTCAGAAATGATTTAATCTGTTCCAGATTACTCAGACCAGGGTCTTTAACTTCAAACTCCCACATTGCAGCAATGATGTGTAGAAAGGGCTAACCAGCTAGTAACAGGACCGTACATGCATGAGAGAGCAAAATTACTCTCTTGATACTCTAGACACTGGTTTTGTGCCCTATGTGAGCTCTTCTGGGCAGGGCAGCCTGTCTCTGCTCTTCACTAACCAGTCCCACCTCAACTTGTCTTCTCCCTGAGCCTTCTGACTAGTTTTGTGTAACACCTCACCAAGATTCAGACTGTGGAGCTACACGAAATGGAGAAGCTTAAAATCATAGAATCATAGAACAATTCAGGTTGGAAAAGACCCTTGGGATCATCGAGTCCAACCATTAACCCTACACTTCAAGTTCACCCCTAAACCCTATCACCCAACACCACATCTAAACTACACTTAAACACATCCAGGGATGGTGACTCCACCACCTCCCTAGGCAGTCTATTCCAGTGTCTGACCACTCTTTCTGTGAATAATTTCTTCCTAATATCCAGCCTAAACTTGCCCTGTTGCAACTTGAAACCACTCCCCCTGGTTCTGTCCCTAATTACCTGTGAGAAGAGACCAGCACCAACCTCTCTACAATGTCCTTTCAAGTAATTGTAGAGCATGATGAGATCCCCCCTGAGCCTCCTCTTCGTCAAACTGAACAGACCCAACTCCCTCAATTGCTTCTCATAAGATCTATTCTCCAGGCCCTTCACCAGCTTTGTTGCCCTCTTCTGCACTCACTCCAACACCTTGATATCTCTCTTATACTGAGGTGCCCAAAACTGAACACAATACTCAAGGTGCGGCCTCACCTGTGCTGAGTACAGAGGGACAATCACCTCCCTTCTTCTGCTGCTCACAGAATTTCTGATACAAGCCAGGATGCCATTGGCCTTCTTGGCCACCTGGGCACACTGCTGGCTCATATTCAGTCTTGCTTTTCTCTATTCATTCAGAAAATACTTGATTTTCAGTAGAGATCTTAGGCTGCTAGCTACACTGGTTTGGAAAACACTGAGTCCCTTGATCTCTAGGTCTGGTTGTTGTGGTTTTAGTGCCAGCAGCAGTTTGTTGGACGTGGGTTTTGCTTCTCTGCCTGGAAACCAGAATCCACCATAGGGGTATTGCAAAGTGCTCTTCCACACCTTAAATATTCTATCCTGGATAGCAGAGCTGATGCTTGCAGGATATTGCTATTAACTTATGTTGCCAATTAGCTGGATGATGCCAACATAGTTCAGGCAAGGAACATCAGTGGGAAAGAGCAGTGTCCCACTTTGCTTGTGCATGGAAAGCATCCCTTTCTCCCATGGAAAGCCAACTAGTTTAGAGACATTAATTTCTCCTGGGAATCAGGCACCATACTGCTTTGATGTATGATTTGACAAGAAGGTGTTGTCTCAGGGTAAGGCAGTAGGGAGTATCAGGTCCCAGTAAGTTTGATATAAAACAGGGTGTGAGAAGGTGGTACTTGCAAGCCAGACACCAAAGTGTTGAAGAGTTGAACAAGGAAGGTGATCATATGATAGCAGGATTTACTTGTTTCACATTCTTACCCGCTGCTGACATCACAGCTTGTCCCAATGAATTCCCTTGTTGCAGCATAGTAATTTGTTTGTGTGTTTATTTTGCCTAAATTCCATATTTTCTTAAATAAGCTGATGCTAAATTGTACATCTACTTGACAAATGCATGTTGTGACTACTCTTATTTAACACTTGCTTTTCCTCTGTTTATTTGAGCAGGCTATATAATTTACTAGTAAGGTATTTTTAATTTACTTTATAACCACTACTCTGTCAGATATTGTCTGAGCCAGCTGCTAAATTCTTATTTTATATGTATGTTGACTTAATCTTTTCTTCAGGGAAGAAATTACTGTACATAATGATAGGCAATTACTGTGACATGCCCCTTTGCATGAATATCTCAGCTGCTTTCTCTTTCTTTATATCACATATTTCACCTAGGCTTTTTATTCTCAGTTTCCTCGTCTTGTATCTGTTCTCTGCTTTGTATTACTTGGCTCTCCAAGTGTTCCTGTTAGACTGTTTTGTCTTCCCTCCCTGCAGATGAATGTGTTCCCTTCATTCGTGCTTTCTTGTGTCTTGCTTCTGAGTTTTCTGCTGCCTTTATTGCTCTTACTCTCCTAATTTTTATTTCCCTAACTCTACCATTAACTGACTTAGCTGGGGGAATGTTTGAGTGAAGTAAGGTTGAAGCTAGTGTTCATCTGCATGCCATTACAGATCTGACATAACTTAAATACTGTTATCTATTCTGTGCACATTCTTGCATTTTCAAAAGGCTATGGCTATTTATACAGTGACACCTATTGCTCACTCGGAAAAAGAGGTTTTTTTTTTTCAGTTTTTAAGACTAATATCTAATTTTAAACCAGTGTATATTGAAAACTGTGGCTTTGCTGACATCTAGTTTTTCCTGCATGGAGACTGGCTGACCTAAATGACTCATCAGATTGCTGGCTCTATTCACTGACTTTGGGTAAAATTTTCAAGCTGAGTTAGGAGACCCATTTCCATTCTTTTTCATTTTGGGTGGGCAGGGGGGAATGTTGAAGGCTTTTGAGAAGTAGCCATTTCTCAGTCTCTCAATTCCTAGCTGGCTGATACAAAGTAATTTTTCAGCCTTGAGGTTTGCAAGAGGAAGGGTTTGAAAAACAAAGCTATTACTGCCAGGTAGGTTTGTGTACTTTCATATTTGGGAAAAGCTGCGATTCGGGACTCCTCTGGCTCCTTCTGCTACTCCCTCCTCTTTTATTTCTTATTTCCCAGTGCAGTTACTTTATATTTGGGCTACTGTTTGTTTTCTGGGACTATGAAAGCACAGTCCTCTGAAATTGATTTTCCTGAGTCACGTGGATGAAGGCTTCTACCTACTCTGTCTTCCAAACCTGATTTCCAGTATCCTTCAGCCTTAGTGACAGTGCTCTAGGACAAATAATAGTAATTTATTTAGTATAGCATTTCTGGATAGCATTATTGCCAACACTGGCTCATCCTGGATTTCACTGAGAGAGGCAGCGTATACACTAATAAACAAGGCAATGAGCTGGTGCTGGAGTCCTTTGCTCTGCTTTCTCACTGGCCTCTGATTCAATCTTGCCCTCCTCATCTTTGTTTCCACTCTCTCCCTATGTCTGGTTTGTCTGTTTCGAAAATAAACTTTTTTTATGTGTGTCTAAGGTTCTTTTATGCTTCAGTTTCACAGTGCCTACATCAATTATAATCACAGATGGAACCCTCAGGTGTAATTGCAATACAAATCTTTTAGAAGAATAATCTGGTTATAGCTGATTTGAATGTCTATTTCTTCTGAAAGAGAGGATAATCCCCAGAAATAAGTAGCCAAGTACTGCATATAGTGCTTCCAATTCTGAGAGATTTTTAATCTGTTTTTTTTTTTTTCCTTCTTTCCTCTCTCACCTCTAACCCTGAAGAATAAGAGAATAACCTCTTTGGGACCCTTATGAGGCAAATTTTTCTGTTCATCCCTTTCATTTCACAGTCTATTCAACTCTACACTCCAGCCAGACGAGGTCTGAGAAGGATATTTTCAAAAACTCACCTCCTAAATTCCTGTTATTGTCCACAGCTGAGGAGATCTGGGATTTAATTGCTTTGAATTGCCTCCAGAAAGGATCTTGTTATGATGGGGAAGTCAGGAGAGTTTGTCTCCCTAAGTTAGAGGTAGATTTGGGAAATAACTTCTTAAGAAAAAAGAACTGTTTTCTTAAAAGTCTGTAAAGATTTTTTGTTGTCACTTTTATTAATGGGCAGTCCCTAACGTAGGAATATGATTAAAGAAACAAGTTAAAGTTGAAATTAGTGTTCACTCCCTTTCAGCAGCTGATCTAAGACTTACAAGTCAGTTCTTCCTTCTTACATTATCTTGCTGCACGCATTAGATCAAGGTGATAGCTTTTGCTGCCACTGAATTTACTACTATATAGGTGAGATTTTTAACTGCCCCATTCACCTGCGTTCATCTAAATCCTCTGGGCTTTTGCTAAGGCTTGCTTTAAATAAGATCAAGACTGAGGGATTTCATAAACCTGTAATGCCTCTTGCTTCCATACTGACTGTGTAATAACCTGCCTAGTGTTGTGCAGTTCTCTGCAAGCCTTTTTGTTTCCCTACTTACCCTTTCTTGTCTTTAGGAAACATTTGTCATATGCCACACAAGTTGAATAAAGTCATCAACGCTGAAGAGAGGAAATACCTTGCTAATGGCCTGGAATACGAGGCAGAGGAGTTTGGGGCTGGTGGCAGCAGGTTTCGTTGGCAGGACTGACAGTCCTGCTCTGATGAAAGGGGAATTTGTTACGCCGTCACATCTTTATGCCTCATGCACGATACCCTGGGTTGGGTGACGAGGAGGCAAGTGGCAACAGTGCTTTTCAACACATGTCACCCCCAACTCATCGTTAGGCTCAGTTTATCTTTCCTTCTTGTTATCTGAGTCTATCTAATGCTCGGTGAACCTTGGCTTCAAATGAAACAGCAGAGCAGCCAGACCCCTAAGGCAGGACAGTTATATAAGTAAATATTGTTAAAATCTGTCCTGGAAGATAAACATAAATTGGAGGCAGCGTTCTGGATGAGTTTTTCAAATAATATGGTTACAGGACCTTTCTGACTGTACTGGGTGTTTATCTACTAGTTTTTCATAGAAGTTTTAATTATTCTTGCTCTTCTCCATTTATGTGTTTTCATTTGAGATTATGAAATGTGAAAAAAGCTCTGCCTATGAATTCTAAGATTATGTCTGACATTAAAATTCATTTCTGTTTTACGGGAGGCAGATCTGAGGACTCTATTAATATACTCCGCATAGAAGAAGGGCAGGACGCTAGAATTTTGTATCTTAGAAATGCCAATATGCTGTGAGTAAGAAGGCAGAAAGAACTGATTTTTCCTTTGTTCATGAAGCCTAAATAAAGCCAGCATACCACCATCACCACCACCCAGTCGCTTCCTCTAGTTGGGATTATATTATTTTGTTGATAAAAAAAAAAACCACAATAATTTAAAAAAATATTTGGTTTAGTTGACTCCTTGACAACTTATGTAAATTGTGAAACAAAATTCTGCGTCAAGAAGTCTGAAATGAAAACGTTGCATTTCTCACTCCTTTTTTTTCTTCCACCCATACCCATTCCTCCAAATGAAAGTGCTGCTTGGCTAAAAGTGTTTGCTGAGTTCAGCCACAGCTGCAGTTGAAGCAATTCTGACAAATGTCATATAACTTTGTTTCTGGCATTCAGACCATCATTAGTATAACCTCTGCTTTCAAAATCACCTCAAAATTCTAGGGCAGGGTCTCTGCATATCACTTTCTGGATTTCTTCATTGTATCTTAAGCTGGAGGGGGAGATTGGCCACCAGTATTATAAAGAGCATTTTAAACAACTTTAAACACGGTAGCACTTTGCTTTAGGAAAACTTTACACTCCTTTGGCTCCATTATTACCAGAAGGCTGCATGAGCTCTTTAGATACCTGTCCAACCTAACCTCGAACTTCTCCAGGGATGGGGCTTCCACTGCCTCTCCGGGTAACCTGTTCCAGTGTTTCACCACCCTCTATGTAAAAAATTTCTTCATTATATCTAGTCTATATTCACCCTCTTTTAGTTTAAAACCAGGACCCCTTATCCTATCACAACAGGCTGTGCTACAAAGCTTATCATCATCTTTCTTGTAGGCCCCCATTAAGTATTGAAAGACTGCAACAAGGTCTCCCTGGAGCTTTCTCTTCTCCAGATGGGGCTCTGAGCAACCTGATCTAGTTAAAGAAGTCCCTGCTCGCTGTAGGAAGGTTGAACCGGATGACCTTTAAAGGTCCTTTCCAACTCAAAGCATTCTATGTTTCTATGAATTTCCTCTGAAGTTTGATTAACAGCCCTTTGAATTCTGAAGCACTGTTGATGTGAACAATAAACTTTAATCTGTAGCTCTTTAGTGAGAGTGTTTTCCCCTGAATGTTTAAAGCTGGCAATTTCAGTTGAGTCTAAATACAGCTTCCTTTCTCTTTGCTACTGTTCCCTTATAGCTTTTTAAAGTTCTTCTTTAGTTTGTAGTGCAAGGGCTTGCAGTCCTATGTTTTATAGTCTTGCAGGCTTGTTTGAAATGTCCTGGTGCATTTACTGTGAGGCCTTGGTACCTGTAATTTAGGAGATGCTCAGCCTTTGTAATAAAAGAAGAAATGCCTTTCTCCTAATACATTTAAAAGAATATGCTAAATGCTTTTGTTTCTGAAGAGGTTACTGACACCAAGAGTTCGTGAAAGCTAGTGGCTTCCCAAGGGGTTTACATAAATATGTTTTATTTCAAGTCCCAGGATTTTTCTCTATTGAAGTAAAACGTTTTGTGTTGTGCCTTCCCTTGGAAGAAGGAATGCTAGGAGATACCATTCAATCGCACCAGCAAAAGCCCCCTGTTGAGTTTGCTTGTAATGCTTAAGAGCCATAAGAAAGAATTAATCACACAGTTGCTAGCTGGATCCCAGCAGACAGCTGTCATACCCATGGATCTTGTAGAGGAGGCAAGGAGAAAGAGACGTCTCAAACACAGATAGTGCTCACATCTGGAATTTGGCTCTGGGGACCACATTCTTCCATAACAGGCCAAACTAGTACCTTTGGTGGATGTACAAAACTGGGGCTTTGAGAAGGACTGGAGGCTTGGATAAGACAAAGGTCAAATTTTTTTGACTGTCCTAAAAGCCTTTCTTCTTCTCTCTGTTATAGGCCATTTCATCTTATCTCCTGTCAGAGCAGTGGCGGCAAGGCAAATTCAGGTCCAAGTGTTGCTAGGCTGGCAGGGAGCTGAACTGCTCTAAATTCACATTGCTGCTACTATTGTGAGAATCCTAGTCTCTGTTTTAATTTGGAGAATTCAGAAAATTGCAAAGAAGTTTGTCAGAAAGGACTCTTTCTGTGGTTGTTGTTTAGCTGTCATTAATAAAAGTTACTTCTTTTCCTAAGCAACGATCCCTGTAGAAAAGGTCTATGTTTGGTCAGCCTCTGCACTCATAGTCGAAGGCTAGACCTGGACTGCTTGTGACTTTGTGGTCCATCAAGTAAGTATGCACTCATGAAATGCTTAAATGCACATTTACAGAAGCTTAGACAGATTCAAATCCACCAGAGTGTAGCCACTCCAGAGGAAATGTTACAGTCTCTTGTCAGGCTTCAGACAGCCCAGTGACAAGTTACGCACCTGCTCCGCACCGTGCACATCCTCAAACAACAGCAAAATGCTGCTTTTGAAGTGGCACCCAGCAGGTAAGTGGAAGGGCTGTGCCGTGCAGAAGCATTACCCTTTCATCTGCTCGTAGAGATGCCCAAAGCTTTTCATTCTGAAACCCAGAGGAGATTTGCCAGGTTTAGGATCTCCATCAAACACGGGCTGGGTTAGCTGAGTGAGTAATGGTTGCACAGATGACTCTACTGGCTTTCTCTGCTTTCTGTGTGAAACCAGATACAACCAAAATGGTTTGAAATAGACCTCAGGGTCTTGAGTGCACTTCTATGAGAACTTCCAAGTGCATGTCTGTACCTGTTCAAGTAGAACAACAAGCGTCCCTTATGTCACATGAGTAACAACATTTGCACTTCACCCTTTTATTTTGTACTGAAACATCCTCAGCGGCTTTGGGGTAAATTCTTTAAGCAAGAGTGCCTCTTGACTTCAGTAAGTAACCTAATATTCATGGGCCAATTTTCTAGTTTAACTACTCTGTGTTGTTGTACATGTACTGATAGGGATTGATGTATTGACAGAGCTATTTGGCACACTTATTTTCTCTAAAGAGCTTTAATTATTTTGTTTCAACAAACTTGCTTAGCCTGCTAATCAGTGCTGTACAATACATGTCACAATCCTTTATCTCAAGAGATGGTAAATACAAAGATATGCCTTTTAAATGCAAACTAAAATCAGAGGTCAGAAGCTATCTAGCCTGATTTTCTCTGGCAGAGAAACCGCTGTGTATGCATGTGTGTGTCTGTGTATATGTATGTATTTACATTTGAATATGAAATATATGCATTCCTCTTTCTGTGAAGAATATTGTGTCCTACTCTTTTTAAAATGAACATTCACAAGAGACTGGTCCACAAAAGGAAATCTACTGTTATTTATGTTGCTAATGGCTCTCAGTGTTAGCAGTAAAATAGAATGAATACATTAACAATTAATTATTCAGCAGCACCTGCTGGTGCCCTTAGAAATATTGCAGCACATTTCTGGTAAATGTTTCTTCATCACTCCAAATTTTTGCTACCTAACCTGTCATTTGGGAGATTACAATATAAAGAAAGGAAAAAACATATTTTTTTAATAGCCGTCATTCCTTTTTGTTTTGTTTTTAATTTTACATCCCTCTCTAATGGAGCTTTGCCTCTCCAGGGAGCAGCAACCAACCACAGAGGATCTTGGTCCCATCTGTGCAGTAACAATTAGAAGCATTTTAACTCTGTGTGCAGAGGGATGAAACTACATTATGTATGAAGTGATCCCTTGCAGCTGTCTGGCACTACCTCAGCTTGCCTCATGGATTTGTCACTCACTCATCTGCGGTAAGTGGCAGCTATTAGCAGCTCTGTGGCCTCCTCCACTTGTCAGCTCACGCTCTAGAGTCGAGGCACCACCAGTTTTAACAACAACTCAGAGTTTTAAAAATCACTTGTGATCTGCAGGCTCGTACGTTACCTAGTTTTATTCTCTTGCAGTCAAAATTTTCACTGACACCACTGAGGGCAAGTAAGGCTTCTGGTCCATTAGATGTTTTCTTGCATTCGTAGAGAGCTTCTAAGATAACCACCCTGCCATGGTGGTTTAAATTCTGGTTTGGATGCTGTGTAGCTGTGAAACAAAACATCTTAGCACCTCATCAAAAAAGTAAGAAAGGGCTAAAGCATGTGGTTTGGCTTACACACCAATGCAAAAACACGAGTCAAAGTAGGTGCTTCTTCTCTTAGAGCTTTCAGTGGGTTGCCAAAATACGACATCAGGCTGATGATGTCGTCAGCTGGTGACAATGATGTGGATCTTTTACTCCATGTACCTACTAAACCGATAGAAGAGCTGAGCTGCCATGGAAACAGACCTTTTGTTTTGCTCATTTAGTATTACTCCTTCCTTCCACTTGCGTGGAGACAGCAGAACAATGGAGGGACTCTATTTCCAGTTCATGTTTGCGATACAAGTTGATGCTTACCCCAACTGGATTTCAGGGTACCAGGAATCATAGAATCTTGGAATCATTACGGTTGGAAAAGATCTTCAAGATCATCAAGTCCAAACATTATCTATCCCTTCCAGGTCTACTTCTAAACCATGTCCCTTAGCACCATATCTAGATGGCTTCAAAATACATCCAGGGATGGAGATTCAACCACTTCCTCAGGTAGCCTGTTCCAGTCTTTCCCTTTCAGTGTAGAAGTTTTTCCTAATGTCTAACCTAAACCTCCCCTGGCATAACTTGAGGCCATTTTCTCATAGTAGTTGTTACTTGTGAGAAGAGACCAACACCCACCTCTCTACAATCTCCTTTCAGGTAGTTGTAGAAAGTGATAAGGTCTCCCTTTAGCCTCTTCAGATTAAACAACTCCAAGTCCCTCAGTTGCTCCTTATAAATGGAAAGAAAGTTTCTACTTGTCAGTTAAATTATGACTTGTAAACTGCTCACTCAGCTCATCCTTCATCTCTAGATTAGCTAATCTCTGAGAAAGGCTACCCTATCAGCATAGTGTTCACATAAATTTGTATGGGACCAAGCCAGGATTATCCTCAGCAGGAGGACATGGGTATGATGCTATATAAATAGATATGAATGACTGCTTCTGCCAGTGTAAAATATTTCTTCATTGCTGGTGGCTGGAAAAAAAGAATAAGCTTATATTGTGTTGTACCTTTGAGAAAAAGTAATAGGATGGGTGTCAGGTCTAGCTTTCAGCCACACTTGCACTAATCCAATGTTGAAAAACAGTTTACCTGTCTTTGACCTTGAAGAAGCTGGAGGTCATAAAAAAAGAAACAATTCAAGCAGAGAAAATAAGAAAAAAAATCTGCGGTAGAGAACCCATTTTATGGCCTTGGTGACTTCTCAAAACAGAAAAATTCTACTTATTTGAGTTATTTTATTAGATAATTCCAGATATCAAGCATGAAACAATTAAGATACTAGTTAAGGTCCCTGCCAAAATTGCTTAAGTCCTATCCTAAACTGTTTTTTCCATTAAAACTCAGCCACACAATGAGACTAGACTGACTTCATGCCATGCAGGCATCTAAGATATTACAGTGCAATGTTTCCTGAGAAATGACTGAATGCAGGGCTCACTAATTATTAGCCTTTCAGCCTGCTACAAAGCTCAACTGTCTCTCTGCACTCTTTTGTTTTAGGTTGTCATTAAGAACGAGTTGTGCTGACAAGGGCATCCTTGTTATGATGAGGCAAAGTTTTTTCACAAGGAAATGCCATTCATTCTGTGGATATGGAAAGCAAACGTCCAACAACTAAATGCCTGATCTGGAAAGTTAAAAAGGAAGGAAATGATTGAAAAGCAACAAGGTTTCTAAAGAAAAAAGGCAAGGAAAAGCCCATATTATTAATACATAGCAAAATACATGAATCAGAGAAGAAATACCAGTAGAGACTCAAATATTGCAGTGAAATACATCTGAGTGTTTTCTTATCCTGTCTTTTCTATAGCTGCCAGGCCTCTGCAGAAGAAGATCTAAGCACTCACTGAGTTTGAACTAATTTGGGTAGGAGGTCTGGAGCACTCCTGTCTCTCTCTTAGTTGCACAGTAAAATAAGTATGTAAAGGAAAGATGCGTAGAGCTCAGGGGAAAAAACGTATCTTGCTAGTCCAATTCTTCCAGTCCTTTAGACTCAGCTCCAGATGAGTTGCATCAAACATACTGCAGTTTTCCCTTTGCCCCAGTGCAGTTTGTGAGGCTCC
The DNA here is from genome assembly GCF_000703405.1 of Apaloderma vittatum. Lineage (NCBI taxonomy): Eukaryota > Metazoa > Chordata > Aves > Trogoniformes > Trogonidae > Apaloderma > Apaloderma vittatum. The sequence continues at coordinate 11,582 of NW_009736068.1, read as the reverse complement.
AGGTCAGGCATCAGGATTAAAGTATTAAGGAGAATTTGAGAAGACAGCAGTGATTTAAGTACTAACGGAATGGACTGACTTTCCCCCTGCAATCACCACACCATCTCTGCTGTTTTGTCATACAGAGGGCAAATATTCCCCTGAGGTTTATCATCCTGCTAATTAAGCAGCAGCTGCAACCCTCCGTGTAATTTCATCTGCTACTGGCATGCGCACTGTTTAGAGAGCTGCAAACTTCCTAGTCATCAAGCTTACCAAGGTGTGAATTTGTTCCCTCTGATGCTAAGAGCAACATACATATATATGTATATATATTTAAAATACACCCATAAAAGCCAAACGCATTTACCTTAGAATTCTTGTGAACTTTAACTGTGTATGTGATTTGTTTTGCTTAAGAGAAATAAGTTGTTATTTTACAGGGCTGAAACACTAGCTGCTGCGTAAACACAGATCATGTAATGGCCAACAATTTTATTGTTATTGATAGGTCTCCAGATTTAGTTATTTGGAAGATTTGCTACAAAAATGTATTCCAAGCAATATGACTACAGTTAATATTTGGACTATAGCTAGTAAATTGCTTTCTCTTGCTGGATATTTAAGGAACACACCAAACTGAAATAGGTGCATTATAAGAATTATTAAATGCCTGGAATCTTGTTTTCCTGTTGTCATTTTCCTTTTTCTTCCATCATTTAGTGTACTAAGCAAATTTCATTGCTGTCCTGTTTCTTGGTGACAGATGTCCAAATCAGAATGACATTTTTCTAAGTCCATGTGCACTCATGTCTAAGCTGTGCAATGCAAGGCAATGCAGAGATACCAAAGTCACTTGTAAATGAATATGGTCACACCAGTGTGATAATTTTCCTGAACTAAGTGGCTGAGTCACCTGGCTAATTAGCTGTGCACAGCATCACAGTAAGGTATGCCCTCATGTCGCTCCAGGGCCATTGCTAGTGCCTCTGCACCCAAATACAAAGTGCCATCAAATACAAAGTCTTGCAAAGTGCCATCAAGTATAGTTGCCCATCCTCCCCTAAAATTCTGAAAAGCTGGAGAGGGCTTCAAAAGAATAATGGCAGAGTGACTTCGAGGCTTGAAAATCTGATTCAGACTGGAAGATTTAGAAATTCCTTTTATTTAATTAATTAGAGAGCACATAAGGACATAAGCAGGTAGTGGTCGGAAACAAAAATACTTTAAGATAAAATTATGGAAAAAAAATAGGGTCCAAGTAAAGGTAAGATAGGACTAAACTTTGCAGATGTAGATTTCTACAGTGCAGAAATATACTTGAGGTTATATATCTTGGCATGCAGGTACAGAGATAATGTATCTCTGGAAAATATAGCTCTAGGAACTTCACCAGACTTCCTTATAGCCAACAGGAGAAAAAGAAGTGACTTGTCTAGGTCACTCTTCAGCTGATCTAAAATACGTCAGCTGAACTGTGCTTTGGCAAAGCCTATTTTTTGTCACTGTCTATAAAAAGAGCATAGCTCAGGCGTAGGTGTCTAGAACTGAGAGAGAAAAATTCTGCTCACAACGTACATTTTAAAACAATATGGGTCACTGTGAGCTGGAACAACTTGCAAAGGGAAGAAGACAGGTGTTTACACCATTTGCCCTGTTTAAATGAAGATCAGGTACTTTTTTAAAAAGTTATGGTCTTGCTCAATCTGAGATTGGAATAGGAATTATTAGGTAGGACACCTTGGATGGTGACATATAGTTGTGACCATTGCAGTCTTGTCTGTCCAGAAATAATCAGTGCTCATAAAGGATGACACAAATGTAGAGTACTGAAGAATCCTGACAAGCCCTTGTACTGTAGTGCGGTGTTTCTTCCATGTCAAAACTTTAACCTGAAAGGGTTTGATGCCCTTGACTTTGCTGTTAAGATGTAGTGTGATTAACCAGAAGTTTTTGGCACATTGCAGCTCATATCTGGGTATGATGCAGAATGAATTCAGCCATCTGAAAGCTGATAGAAAGACGAGGAAACCCCACCTTCAGTGCCTAGCAGAGATGAAGTCAGTGATCACACTATGCACCAAGAAGAATCAGCCCACCAAACCTCTGCAACTCAAAGGCAAAATATTCTTTAGAATATTTTAGAATATTCTTACTGACTGGTAAATCCAGTGACTTAAACCTGAGGTTTCTTTTGCTGCGCACTCCTTGCTGGAGAATAGTACATAGCGCAACATTCCCATTGCCCCCAAAAGGAAGATTCAAGCATGGTCTTGGGGAAAATATTCTTCTTGATCCACCTAAAGACTGTGACAATCTGTTTCTATAAATAGGTGAGCTGTTAGAAAAAAAGGCTATTAATTTCAAATTATTTAATTGCGACATTAAATAATTTCACTGATGATTATAAAACTAGGGAAGCTTTTATGGATAGCTGAATTTCCATGTGCAATATGCTAATCAGAAATTGTGCAAATTTGTCAGTATACCAAAGCAAAACTAGTCAGTTTTACTTTGGTGTCCTCACACACATGCAGAAGTCTGTGCAATCAGAAGCAAACTGTTTTTCATGATTTTCTGATTTTAAAACCTGAATGATGCTAACAAAACAGGAAAAAAGACCATAATTTTAAAATATTGTTTTATCTTCACTAATCACAAAGTATTCCCTGTGTGCAGTTTAATCAAATAATACAAAAATAAATTCTAAGTCAGTAGAGACATGTTGAAAAAAGTGTCAGCTGCTAAATCCTAACCAACTGACGAACTTAGTGTCTTGTTAGAAAAGAACTCCAAAGAATACAGTTTGCTGTCAATTTATATGTGTATATGTAATTCCCTGGAATACAGAGGTAAAAACATACTGCCAGAGTGTTCATTTCACTTTGGAAAAGCTGACAACACCTTCCGATCAATAGCAATTTACTGTTTCATCTAGGTGTAAATATGGCACCCAAAATAGGGTGGTAAATCCTGTGAGGAGTTTAAGTTGCTACGTTCCATGAACACACTTTTCTTCAAAGATGCAGGGAAAAACAATCCTGAATGTGCCTGCACAAGCACAAGCTGAGCGGTATAGGAGACGAGTTGACTGGCAACAGCTTTAAACTCTAACTGTGCTGTAAAATTATTTCTCAATTGAAGACCATTTGCCGAATAAAAGGTACTTCTCAGCCTTTGGGTGGTGACATATGTGCCCCTGCACATCTCATGCCTGCCCCATGCACCTCGCTCAGCTTGTGCTGGCAATTTTGGTAGGGGCAATCTCAGGTTCTTTTAGACAGACAGGGCATATTATTGTAGTTTTAGGTATAATTACATGCATAATTAAAGGGTAGAATGTAGCTGCTTTGTAACATATGTGAGCTGCAGTAATTGCTCCAGCATCTTAGATGGACCTTCGATCTCTCAGGTGGAGGTCACTGGAAGTAACAATCCAGTCCCAAAATATTCATGAGTGTACTCCAGCAGCTGAATACACACTCTATAAGCACAGTTGTGCTCTAGCATTTAGTGCTGGTGTTACACTCCTACATGGGCTGAGGGCTTGCACTTCAGTGAGTAAAATGGTTGCTTGTTATGACTTGGAGGCTGGTGCTCATCTGACACAACCACCCAGGATGTGTGGGCCAGGAATTGGGATGCCCTCGACCACATCCAGAGGAACTCCTTTGGAATAGTGCACCTTTGGTTAAAGCCAGGTGCTGGTGCCAGGGAGGTGAAGGTGTGAGTAGAAGAAAAGAGGGTGTAGTAATGAAATGGAAAACTGGAGTTTCTTTGTACCCATCCAAAGAGGGTTAATCAACTCCATAATTAACCATCTTCAGAATACATGAGGATCCACTAATCTTCCCCCCCAAGGTCTCATTTCTTGCAAACAACCAAGCCTGTATATTTTGAAAAGGAAGTTTGACTAAAATAAGAGGTATGTCACTGGAGTAAAGCACAAGGAGTTAGACTCTTAACACTGCCTCCTCTTCCAGACTTGCCAGTGGAAGTCCCACCTGCCACAAAAACTAGGAAGATGCAGCCTTTGGTACGCTTTCAGACATGTTGCCTTATGCTATTGCCACCAAGAGGCTGTAGCAGAGAAAAGCATTCATGAATACCTAAAAAGCAGTGTGTAGATCAAAACGGAGACTTAAAAGGGAGCTTGTTTGAGGGGTTATCTGCACCTTAGTGTGCACACGATACACAGCATGCGAGAGAAACACAAGACTGGTGCAAGGGGAATTCCCAGTGTCATCACGTGCAGCTATTATTTTATTAAATGAGAAAACAAAGCTGAAATGTCAACATGTATTCATGCAGGTCTTACCTGGCACCAGTTTCCACTCTGGTCTTTTCATATGTGCCAAGAGGAAGGCGTAATTAGTGAAAGTGTGTAGCAAGCTTCCCTTTTGGTATTGCTCTGTCATATTAAAACATATATTATACTATCACAAGTTATTTATTGGAGGTTAGTGATCCACTGCGCCTCAGACTGTGAACTCTTAGGTTTGAGTTATGAACGGATTATGATGGGAAATGTTATTTTATCTTCTGGCCATCCATCCTCCAGCATTGCTCAGAATGCTGTACAAAATAAATGCCATACAAAATAAATGCCCTCTGCTTAAACCCTTTGGTTAAAATGACAATCAAAACTATTAATCATAATGACAAAAACCCAGGTTTCTGTATAAAAACGTTGGGGATGATAGTTGTGAGGGCAATAATCTTTTAACCAAACCTTTTTCTCAATTTCCTATCTACCACCACTGTGCAAACACATTTGATAGTGTCAATTTCCCTCACTATGTCCAGGCACATGGGTTTTCTTTGTGGCGACATAAATACGGACAGTCTCTAGGGGAAATTTAAAAGCTAATAGGTTCCATATGTCTAAAGTGCAGCCCAGCTTCTGCATGCCTGGTAACATGCATGTCCTTCCCTTCAGCTTCATGTCCTGGCTGCTCAAACTGTCTGGTGGTATCGCAGATAGGGAGGCAGATTGGAATGGATGATCACCACGCAGTGTAACAAATTGCATGAGAAAATGAGCGAATGTAACCTGGGATGCCAAAAAGGCCCACGTGTCACAAATACCGTGCCATCATTTAAAATGTTTTGGGTCTGGCACCCTGACTCCATGCTGGGGTGCATGAGAGCATTTGCTAGCAAGGAATGCTGGAGTAGCTCGAAGAAGTCTGGAGACTTTTTTCTCATCTATGTAAATTTTCACAGAGCATTTTTTCAACGGGTATCTGTCACAGCTGTCCGCTGGTTCATATCATGTCTTAAAAATAGCATTTGGCCTCAAGCACAGCATTTAGACTGTGGATTTTCCCTGTGGATCAATCTGAAAGTTCAAAGAGGATGTCTAATTTATTGGAGAGTAAGGAATTTTGTAATGGCTTTCCAAGCTATAAATCTAATAGGGTGAAAGCTTTGTTTGAGTCACTTTTGAAGGACTCTCAGACTGTATGGCCTCTGTGTCTTCCTATTGGAAATTGTTTTGAACCTGTGACTGCTCTCTTGAATTTGTGAGGAGATCAAGAAGGCTGGGGTTTTGCCAGATCTCAGCTATAGAGATCAATAGTTTATATTTGGTGCTGTTCTGTAGGATTGTATTTTCCAGTCTGTGGATTGCCTTATTAGTGTGACGGATGCAGCGTAAGACTCATGGATGTGAGGACACAAGATAGCTGCCAACTCTCTCTTCTGAGGCATTTGTGTAACTTGGAAGCTGCTGTGATGGCTGATGTACATGCCACGCAATGGAATAACATCTTCCTTGTTACTAACAAGATCGCTGATATTTATTGCTTTCTAGAGTGATTGCCATTGAATGTCTGTATTTTCTAAAGTCACCAAACGTTACCACATATTAGGCTTTATCCTGGGAAGAACATGTTAGCAAGCTTTAGTTCATTATGTGAAAGCACAGGGCCAACTGTTTGGTTAAGGTAAGGTTTAAAAAGGTTGCTAAAGGAATAGGATATTGAAATTCAGGAGGACTTGGCTGTGAGATTCCAGTTGGTTCATTTGAAAGTCCAACTGTAGCAACTTGGTAGGAGGTAATGGGCTTCTGTTTACTGTAACACTGAGTCTTAGTGGTAGCTGTATCACTGTGAAGGTCCCAGTACAGGACAGAAGCAAGCATGCCTTTAACTGCACATGCGTAGCTGTTTTCACTTCATTAACTAACCGTGTGTGCAAGAGCTTTCCCAACAGAAACACTTTCTTTAAAGGGGTTTTGTTGTAGGACTTTTTTGGCAAGTCTGCAAAACGTGAATACTGTTTAACTTATGGAGGTGTCATAAGGCTTATTTAATGAAGAACAAAGACCTTCTGTGTTAGAAGAACAGCTATAGGACAATTCTAGTTTTAGAGTTTGCTTTCTATATGATTGAAGCACTGTTTAGATTGCAGGCTTTCTGTAGATCCTGTTATTTTTATTAACTTTTTTTAACCGTATCTTTAGAAATAATTCTACCCAAAATGTCACTGCTGAGTGAATTTGCTAATGTTTTTCAGAATCATTAGGATCAGAGTAGCCTGAATGTTTTAGTTACCAAAAAAACCCTCAAAATACAGTGGCAGAGAACAACTGTCCACTTGTCCACTTTTTTCTTGTTATAGAAGAAACAGAGTGCACCCGGTGACCTCATGGTGCTGCCAGTTTAAAATGAAGTGCCTTTTTCACAGAGTCTGTAGTTAAACTACTGACCTCATTGTTGCAGGATATTGGGAAGCCAGAAGTCTAAACAGCTCAAAAAGGAGCCAGATGGAGCCATAGAAGAAAGCTCCATAAGCATCTATTAAACATAACGCAGCAGAATTTGGAAATACATAGTAGTGACAAGGCACTTATTTACATACCTTCCTTGTTAAAGAGGGGGCGCTGGGTTATTCAGGCACTTTGCTGAACATGACACAAGAGATCAGGTATTCCTCAGAATTTCAGTTGCTGTAATAAAGCAGAAACAGAAGCAGAACACCTAAATAACTGAGTTAGGGGCATCTGAAATTCGGGACAACCAGGGCCAGTCCTCCCTTGCTCTCTCACCCTCTAGGTCTCTTGTGCACCTTCTGCTCGGAATTTAGGCACAGGTGCTCCAAAGGACTTACTATTTGCCAAATGCAGGTGCCTGAACTCCTCTGATGCTCTGTGTGTCAAGTGTACTTGTGCACTATGTCTCTGTAAAGTGAGCACTTTTTTACTTCACCAGTTTATGAGGGCAAATAGGCTTTTAACACTTCAGAAGCACTGAGACACTACTGCAACAGCAGAGAGATAAATACTTTATAAGAGGCAGCTGTGTAATAGACTGCTTTATTAAAAATCCGTGAAGTGAATCATGAGATGATGTTAGCCGCCTACCTCCACTGAAGACAAACCGATGGTCGGGGTCCTTTATCTTCATGTTTTCAGTTACTATCTAAGCATCAAGCTATCGTATCTCGTTGGATCCTACGCATTGCACCGCTGTCAAAGACGTGTCCCCGTTTTTGTTCTGTGCAAGCAACAAGAAAGGCAAAATCATATATATTCTGTATAGTTCTTTGGCTAGATTTACATACCTTGGACACGTCACTGCATATTGCTAGGAAGCACAATAATTGTATGGGGTGAGTAAGAATTAAAGTCATCAAGCTAGAGAATAGGAAAGTCAGCCTACAGAATTAATATGCCTCAGTACCAGCCAGATCATTCAGGGGGAGACAGAATTTGACCTGCCTCCTCCTGTTTTAAACATAATGTGTGGGTTATACACTAGTCTGTGTTACATCCAGATATGACAATATCAAATCAGATCAGCACGGATTTAAGTAAAAAATCTGGTTCCTTATTCCGGCACAGAAGTGAGTATTTGGTTACAAGATCTTAAATTCACACATTTAGATACTTAAATAATCTTACTCATAAGCAAAGCAAGAAGTAATACAAACCTAATTTGCCTTTCCTTCAGAGCAGATGCTCCTTCAGATTTATATACTGAATTATTCGTGTCACAGTGAGTTGAGCCCTGTAATTCTTTGCATTAGAAAATTTCCATAGGGGACAACATAATGCACATATAAAACTACATCACTTCACAACAGCTGACTATCTGGTCTGAAGTCTCCTGGGATTTCTGCAGATGCTCTCTCTTTATAGCAAGACTACAAACTATTTTTTTTATGCTCAGTTCAGAGCATAAAACATCTTCAGATGTCAAGGGGTCTGTACATTTGTTTAGGAGCTATTTTCTCTATATTTGAGATCTCAAGTTAAATTAATGGTGGTTCTAAACCTTTAGATGTGAGGTATTTTGGCTTATAACTCAGGATTCCTCACTGATGCATTAAATAAAAATTTCTCAGATACATTTAAGGCACTGTATAGATAGGTAATATGTAAAATAAAGATGCATAAATCCAAACACTGAAAACTTTAACCTCACACCAATCTATTGTTAGATTTTGTTTTGAATTATGTCATCTGTAGTTTGCGTATCCTTTGATGTATGGTTGTTGTACGATTACGCACTTTCACTGTACAGCTGTACATTGCATATACATATATCAATGCATTTTGTAATGCAGCATTCTGGGTCCTTTGGATAATTCTGAATACATCAACATCTAAATGTACAGTCACCAAAGACCTGAAAGACATTCAAACTTCTGAAATGCCTCAGTGTTCTCTGTGTAATCAGGTACCCAATTTTGCCTCTGAATCCAGTGTCCTAAGAACTTCCATATTCTTGATGTGCCCTTTCTTAAATGTGTGCTGAAGGAAGCACAGATTTGTCACTGCAGTGGTTTTAGATAAGATACTCTTTATCAATTTTACTTTTTTTTTGTATTTTTGTAATAATTAATACTGATTTTAACCTACAACAAATAAATAGAGTCCAAGGTCTCTCAGCCACACACATTTTGTTGGTGTGAGACTATTCTGCCTCCACTACCAAGTAAGCCATATGCTGAGGTAAGGCGATCTCTGCGAATGTAGGCATGCATGCTAGAAATACTACGTGCCTTATAGGCAAATTATTTTAGTATGTTTGAAAATTGTGATAAGTGGGCTTAAAATCAGTATTTTCCTACCTGGGTGCTCCAGTAGTTGGAAATGATACCTATTAAATATCCTGCAGTGGTCTAGCTGTTATATGAATTCTGTATATAAAATTCTCACACTTTTTTTAAAGTCAGTTCAGGAATGTTCTAGGATTAGATGAAAGTGCTTCAGTGCTTTGTATAAATATTGTAACGCTGCAGTGGCAAGTTGATAAAAATTAGTAATTACAGTTTTGTGGACAAGAACTCTCTGCTCTCACAGCACTGGATAGCTTCTACTTCAATTTTGCTACCTTCCTTAAGACCACAATGTTGCCAAATTGAGTTTGCTTGTCCTGAAAATGTTTCTATCTGTCTTGTCTTCACTCTTTCTGCCTGTCTGTCTTTCTGTTTTCTGTCTCTCTCTCAGCAGCACAGCTGAATAATTTCAGATTGCAAGCTCTACTTTGGAGGTGCAAGAGAGTGATTTTTTTTTTAGATTCTACTTGTTAGCAAGCTTAAGAGGTTCAGACATATCCTGCAAAGGATAAATGGCCAGAATTGGGGATGGGGAGGCAGGGCCCGCCCTGTACCTGTGCTATAGGGCAACATAGCATTTACGGTGCTAGCACTGTCAACACACCATTCTTCAGGTTTAGGGGTGAACTTGTAGTGTAGGGTGAATGGTTGAACTCGATGATCCCAAGGGTCTTTTCCAACCTGAATTATTCTATGATTCACTCTTCTTTTAAGTCATTGTAGGGGTTTTGCTTAATGTAATTTTTTTCTTCAGGAAAAATATTATTTCATATTCAGCAGTCCCTTGCAAAGGCACCAGTGTCTTAATGTGCTTGTATTAGGCATGCAGCTTCTGCAAGTTCCCGGTGGGAAGAGCGCTTTATAATTTATGGATATGCTTTCTGAAATAATAACTCAAAATTACATTCTGTTTTATTTAATCTTTTTTAATTGGCATCTCAGAGGCTTTGCAGGAGTCTGGCTGCAGATTTTTCACTTGTTATTGGATTATACCTTTTTCTTTACTATTAACTACTGCATGCAGAGAAAAGCACGCTCTCCAACAACAGTCCCTGCATGAAGATTCTTAATTAAATTGTACTCAGCATGTTGAAAAAATTGCAAGATTTTTGAGACATGAGGTGCATGTGGCATTTTACATGACAGTTTTACATTTCAACAGGATTCCACAGCACTTTCTTTGCCACCAACATAAAATATTGCTGAAAGAAATTACTTAAAAATTGCATATACTTTTATCTTCTTCAAAGTTTTAATTCTTTAGCTTTCTTAAAGGTTGTTAAATTGGCCTCTTACATATGGTGTTAGGGTATATACAACATTTAGTCATGTATAAAAAATAGATTTAGGATACAGACAAATTCAAAGCTCATACTCATAAATATCCATTGATGTGTGGCTCCAGCTGCTTAACTAAAATAGTAAAAATCTCTACGACTTTTCAAATAGAAAAGGAAAGAAAAAAATTAGAAATAATTCCCACATATCAGACACACTGTGTATTTTTGACCAGTTCTATTCATGATGTTTTTTACCTGTAAGTACCTCTGTTGCTCCTATATGTGTATGTATACACACACATCACAGAAAAACAAACTGCCGACAAAAAGGAGAAAAGAGATTTTAGGATTTTTCCTCACCTTGGAATACAATGCCTCCAGGCTCCTCCCATTTCAGTTGACTTCACGACTTGCATTTCTGTGTGAAAATCTTGAATTCCCACAGCTCAACAAGCACCTTTTCCTCTTCTTTTTTTCCTATCCTCACTGGTTTTATGGCAGATGCAGCAGATGATGGTGAGACCCATCTGTGGGGTTGCTGGGGTTTTGCTGATGCTGAACACATGCAGGTGCGATTTGCTACCTGGTAACCCAGGTGCACCCAGCTACAGCTGGGTAGGCTCTGATTTTGTCCTCAGTCTTCCAAAAGGCTGCACAATCATCATTTGAATGAAGCTATTTTCCCCACTAAGTGAGCATTCACAGCTCCCTGACCCTGGACCACTCCAGAGTGCAGAGCCTGGGGAGAAACAAAGTTCCACTTTGCCAGTAAAGCTCAGCTTTATTTTTTCTTTTTGTTTAGGCTATTAGGAGGCTTCTGCAACACTTTTTCTTCTTTGGCCAAACTTATTGGTTCTCCATTTCAGACAACTCCGGTGTATATGGGTGCTTCTCCACCACACCCTTTTGAAACAAAAGAGAATCCACAGCCTGCTAAGTGCTGTGCAGCTTGTTTTAATCACTAATGCTAAAAAAAAATAAAAAATAAAAATTAAGGAAATAAGGGGAAAGAGAGACCAATAGGGAATAATGTGTGAGGGCAGACAACACCACTATATTGGTTTTGAAACCAATATAGTCAGTTTTATTGGGATGACTCCCAGCACTATCTGAATTAAAGTGCAGGCTGTAGCCTGCTGGGTATCTCCTCTTCCATTCCCTTCTGTGGAGAAGAGCTTCTGTATTTCACGCATAAACTGCAGTGCCCTGGAGCAATGAAACAGGCCCCTTGCACCAGTGTATTGGGTTGGCTCAGCC
>NW_009736067.1:0-16888 GCF_000703405.1 Apaloderma vittatum | reverse complement strand
TATATATATATATGCAGGGAGCCCATGGGAGAAAGGAAGGAAACAGAATCCTCCCACTCCCCCCACCTCGTGGCTGCATGGAATTCATGACACAGAATTGTCACATGAAAATTCACAATAATAATTTTAAAAGACTACATAAGGGGCACTGCACAGAGCCTGTGTGTTCATCTGAGCTCACTTGCAGTGTAAACTAAAGGCTCCCATGTGTGGAGGGTCTCTGGGGAATCTCCACATTGGGGTGAATGATTTTGAAGGTATGGCCAAGCTGTGTCATCTCTGAGGTTCAAGACCTGTCCAGAGGAACCCTGGCTGGACCCCAGTTTTCAAACAGCTCTGTTAGGCAGGTCTCCTAAATGGTGCCTGTTAGCTGGCCCATAGCAGAAACCATGAGGCTATGACAGTTTTGACTGTTCAGTCACTGAAAAACAATACAAGACCAATTTTTTCCTAATATTTTTTCTAACCCTTTTCCAGAACAGTCTGACGTCATGTGCCCAGTTTTATTGTTTCCCTTGAAGATACTAGTTCCATGAAACAGTATCAGTCCTAACTTGTCTCTGTTTTCCTAGACCTTTTTTTTTATAATTAACAAGAACATTAAATCAAGAGTGCACTTGTTAAACATTTCAACACATTTTTGTCTGAAGTGATTCACTTAGCTCGTTTTCCTGGAAAAGGTGTTCTCTGGGCCTGTAATCCCCTAGGTATGTGCTTCACCTTCCAATATTGAGCTGGTATGGACATATGGGAAAAAATCTTATCTTGTTGAATAATACTAAATACTCTTTCCAGAAAAAACAATAGTGATTTGGCATCTCTCCAGCTGTTAATGCTTTATGAGTAACTAACTCCTCAATATAAAAATTTTTTATCCTTCTTCTTCAGTACAGGAACAAAAAGTACCAGGCCTGTGAGGGAGGAACAACAAGTCTCAAGCACACCAACCCATTTGCCAAGTTTTTCAAGCACCACATCATCATGACTTCCATTGGTGCTCACCACAATAACAAAAAAATCATGGTGTATTCTTTGGTATTTATGTGGATATTTCATGTAATTTCACAAGCTTGCTTGCTCTTTACCTTTCTTTGGATTTTTGCTTCAACAACAGGTATGAACTCTGTGCACAATAGAGGGAATGTATTTAATACACAGCAGTTGTTCTCTCTCACACAAATGGTTTCTATAAAGAAACCATCCATCACTGCTATATAATAAGCCATGCCTTTTTCTGAGTGATCTGTCTTTATGAAGTGACATATGTGGGGATAAATAATATCCACTGTAAAACAGGGAATGTGCAAATAGTGAAGTTACTCTTGGATGAGTTATTAATTTGAGATAAAACTACTAAAAGTGTCCACATAACTTAAGAATTCAAATCCCATTTTCAAAATGTGAGACTGAGAACAGTGAAAAGATGTAGATGCCTAACCAACACAAATAATCTAAACGCTGAAGTGGCTGCCCCAGACTGTGTTTTAGATCTTCAGCCCTTCTCCTATCCCATACAAGCTGTGCACTCATACTTCCATCAGTGACATTCCCCGGACTTATATATATATTCAGAGCTTTTGAAGCTCATTCTTGCTTCCTGCACAGGTCAGTCTCTTTGATCTTTTTCCCTTCTCCCACTGGTGACTGGTAGGAGAACCACTCCAAGTGTTCAAGACCATATGCATGCTTCATGGGCATTCTTCACTGCCCCCCAAACCAACACGGTTCCTAACTAGTCAGGAACTGGTAATTGATTAAGGGTGATATGTCAAAGCCATTATGTTTCACAAAAATATTTTTGATTCTGGAAACTTTTGCCATTTCCAGACTGAAGCTGTTCTGTCAGTCTTGTAGGCTTGGTGTCCCCCAGGCAGCACCTGATGGGCAGCACAGCTCTAGGTCAAGAGCCACAGTTCCTAGGCTTGGCTGCAGCACAGCAGGACACATGGTATGTCTGGAGGCCCAAGAAAGAATGGGACAAGTGATTTCTATGCACACCACATCGCAGGAGCAGTCCAGAGGATGGTGCAAAAGTGCCTCTGACATCATCACACTTCAGACTTGGCAGTTCCTTGAGAAGACAACTCCTTCCTGATGAGCATGTCTGCTGCATTTGGTTTCAGAAAAAGGGAAGACCAATGTTTGGAGCTTCCCAGAACAAAATATCTTCAGAAACTAATTTCCACAGGAAAGGTAAAACGTTTTTAGGCTTTGTCCCAATCCAGAATAAAAACTGTCTGCAAATGTCAGGATTTCCCACAGAAAGAAAATGACAAGTTTTGACCCACACTAAAGTCACTTTTAAAAAAAACTTTTTTAAAATTTAATAATTCAGTCCCAGAGCATGGAATGCTAAATATTCGGTGGAAACCATAATTTCAAAGCCCTTGTTCCTTATGAGGGTATTTTAAATTTCTGCACTCACATCCTCCATCTGAAATACATCTTGTCTGCATGCGTCTCCACTGTGATTGGATGTTATACTAGTATGCTGGGGGGTATTTCTGTCCAAATGTGGAACTATGACAGGAAAGGGAATGTCAGTCTATCTGTTTAAGCTAGAATTAAATGAAATCGTCATCAGCAATAGGTGATAAAAACATAAAAACCTTCAAACAGAAAGGATCTGTTTCTCCAGACATCAGAAGGAACTGGCTACATTTTCCCTGATAATACAGAAGAACAATGTCAGGTCCTTTTGTGTGTATGGGTTTCTTAATTTCTGCTGGCTTGGAGTGTGGCGCTCTAGCTATTTGTGTGGGACCTGATCCTGTCCTACCTGCTCAGAAAATCTCATTTGCTTCTGTGTAAAGCAGCCACATGATGGTACTTAAGTTACAAGGAGACATTTTATATCCACTTGCTATCTCCATGCACAGGTGCGCCTGTTGACCTGCCCAGAGAGGGGTGGCCGATGGGGAGTAAGAGAGTGACCAGGAAGCTGGTATTATTAATTTTTAATGCTCTGAAAAAACATCGGCTTTCACAAAAAACATTGGCTTTCACAAACATAGAAGGCTAGAAATAAACAAGACATTAAAAGGAAGCAAAATCCTTTCCATTTCAAACATTTTGCCTGAAATTTTGCACAGTGCCCTTCAAGTGGGCAAAAAGCCCTTGTTACTCATGCCTGCCTTCCCGAGGAGAGGAAGAAGTCCAGCCTTGCAGAGGACAGCCTGATCCATCGGGATCCAGTGCCCTGCCCTGAACAGTCACAGTGAGCTGCCTTTCCCGCTGACCAGCGTGGGCTCCAAACACCTTCTTCTCCACCTCAGCTATATTGTCCACACTCGTTTTGAATCCCTGTGTCATGGGCTGCAAGATAAGAACCTGAAGATATGAATGGAGAATTAACTTCATCCCAGCTGAAGCTACAACATTTTCTTTCCCCTTAATTCAGCAAGTTGCATATTCCGGTGGAGGACAGGAGTCTCCCCAGCTTATCATTGTTGTCTGGATATAATCACATGCTTCCAGTAAGGAAGACCTAGATTCTTTTGTGGACCTTCCTGGTAGGCCTTAACTCCCAGCTTCTTGATACCTCCAAGTGAGCAATCCTGCCTGCAATAAAAAATAATCTCCCAAGAGGTTCTCTGATCTTAAAACAAATGCTGTTTAATTCACCACTCATTAGAAGTGTATCTAGATTGACTTATTAAGCACTTCTAACCCCAAATCTTTTGAGCAGCTTTCCTTCATGATTAAATAGGGAACGGATTTGGGCAACACTTCTGGCAGGCAGACTGGAAGAACACAAGTGATTCTTAAAAACATTCCTATCATGTAACTTAATGATAATATACTACATGTTGGCATGCACTTGGCGCAGACCAGAATAGATATGTTTTCCAGCCAAGGCTCAGGTAACTTCTATAGTAAATATGGCCAGAACAATTCATTAATTATACATTTGTGGTTGTCCCACCTCTGCGTATTTTGGAAATATACAGTCACATTCAATCAATCAGAAAAATGGTAATATCTTGGGGTCCAAAGGAAATCAATGTTTTTGGTAAGTACATAACAGTCTGTAGCAGCAGAAAATTACTATATCCTCTAGGGAATTGGTTTCTACTTGCTGCTTAATATTTGAAGAAAAGAGAAATGGAAAAAACTATCCCAAAAGTCTGTTATAAGTGACTGGCTACAGATAAATGCTTTCTAGATGAGAAGGACAAACTTTCTTGCTGGTTGTACCCAAGTAACTATGAGCATGAAGAGACTTGACCTTTGTTCTTTGAGTATGTAAACAAAAAAAAAGCTTGAACCTTTTCACAGGAATCAAGAGTTCAGAACAAAACCTCCTGTCATATACCTCACCATACTTATTTGGCAGCAAAAGCAAGACAAAGCCATGGTTTCTTCATGGAATAGGATGTTGGCTGCCTGCCTTATTTGGCCAGTAAAAGTATATGCAGTAAATCTGGTACGTGCCTTCCCTTCTCTTCTGGCTTCAGGTTAACAGCAGAGAGCAGTATCTGACTTGTCACTCCCTGCAGAGACCCAAGAGCAGAGAATTTGCCAGAATATTTTCATCTACATAAATCATTAAGAACAAATGTTGCTTGAGGTGACATTTGAACACTAAGCAATGTCACTGACTCTTGCAAGTTTATCTGTTGCCCTAAAAAAGTGAGATTTGATTTTTAATCAGATCTCATTGTTTGCAGGATATTAAGAAGTTTGGAAAAGGCTTGATTAGCAGTTTTTGAGGAGGTAGACTGTGTTTATCCCAACTGACTTTAGGCACCTAACTGCCCAAATCAGATGCCTGTTTCTGGAGGGCTCCCTCTGTGCCTAGTGGAGAGCAAGGGCTCCTTCAGCTAGTGAGCTAGATGACAGAAGGAGCTTACATTGATTAAGGTCCTGAGTTAGTGCCTGTTGCCTAAAGCTGGTAAGAACTGGGCAGAAAAGACCTAAGATGCTGAACATGTGGCAACAGTAAGGATCTGACAGCACAAATAAAGGGTTTTGCTGTGTGGTATAGGCAGGTTCCTTTGGCTCCGTGGGCTGTTGCATTGTCAGAAAGGTCGGAGAGCAGCATCCCTTGCTCCATGAGCACCTACAAGGCTGGGAGGGGTGAGCTGGTAGGATGTGTATGTATATCTATCTCCTTAGGCTTCCCCACATGCAGACTCTTGAAATGGAGTTGGGTTGTTCTCATCAAAACGTTGCTTCTAGGAGAGCTGACCCCTCCACGGGCAGCTCCCCAGAGCGTCCCTCATATGATGAAGTTGAACATGGTCCCAGCTGCTTGCAGAGAATTGGGCATCATAAGGGGCAGCCCACATTCCTGCAGTGGCAGGAGTGGGCAGCTATGAAGCTGGACATGCTTCTCATCCTATCATAACATGTCCTGCTCCAGTACAATCAGCAGGCTCTCTCCTGAGACATGAGGAGGAGGAGCCTCAGCAGGTTGAAACGGAAACTTCCCATCTCCACGTGCTGCCTCACTCAGAGAAGAGGACCTCTCCGTAGTGCAGACAGGGGAGGAATCCTTCACTCACTAGGACCTACACAACCCAGAACAACACAAAACCATTAATTACCTTGCAATGCTAACAACAGGTGACAGAAAAAAGCTGTGTGTCTTACACCTGCTCGCTGAAAGCTCAAGGAACGTTTGTTCACTCTTCTGAGACCTTTCCAAGGGGCCACACAAGTGGTGAGCTGCATAAAGCCAGTTTCAGCCAGATCTGTTTTTTGCTTGGGCCTTCTGGATAAAAAAATATATGTTACATGAAAGAACTCTTTGAAGTGACTGATGTTGATGCTGCTGTGCATTTGGGCAAGCGCAGGGAATGCCATGGCTCATGGTGTCAGGAATCTGGGGAACTCTTCCTCCTGGTGCAGGGAGAAGCCAAGGCTATCTGAGAGCTCTTTTGAAGATACTATACGTCTGTATTTGAAAGACTAGGTACATTTAGATTCTGCTGAAAAAGGAGGAGAGTTCATGACACGGGAGTGAGGGAAGAACAGCTTCTGCCGCTTTGCTGTGTGCGCTGGCTCCTGTCTCACAGGGTGGCTGTGGTGACAGACCCACCTTTCACCGGGTGGCTGCTACAAGTTATTCTAATGGCAGAGTAGTTCTCTGACATTGGGAAAATGTTCTCTAAGGATGCCAGTGAGTGAATTTATTTTTAACCTAAAGGAAGTTTGTGATCTAGGGTCTCTGGAATAAAACATACAAGCACCTATGGTAGGTGGTAATTTTAACAGCAATTCAGAGAGCTGCCATATGAGCTTTCTTCTCTTGATGGTGAAACAATTAAATGTGCTAGAGATTGAGTCTTTGATGTAGATTTGTTGTAAGGTAATTAGAAAGAAAAGGAAAAAGGGCATAATGAAAAACCAACCAAGAGGAAAACATCAGCTTTGTGTCACGTCCAGAGGCCCTGGAAAATCCACATCATAAACCAGACTGAGACTTTGTGTGTTTGGTGGAACATTCCTTGTGTTAGGGTATATTTTAAGCATTATTTAGAAAATAAACATTTAGTGTCACGGGCCAAAGGTGTAACAAAGAACAAAATCCAGTTTGCCTCCTTGCATCAGATCAACAGGCAACCACAGCACTATCCTGCCCTAGCTGAACCCCTTCAGACACTGCTCTGCTCACTTTAGGACAAGCAGATAGAGGAGACTAGTGGCACTTTCTTCTGGGAGAGCAAATGGTGCAAAGGATGGGAGCTGGAGTGACCTGGCAGGGTATCAGCAAAGGAAATGGATGGTGTTTGTGTGGGAAGATGGAGCACGAAAGCCGAAGAGTGAAGGAAGTGTGTGAGGTCATCTTTGAGCCTCTTGCCTGTCGTCTTCCTGTTTTAAAAAGGGAAAACTCTGGGGCACAAAGGAACCCAAAGATGAATCCAATCTGTTCAGCTGGAAGCATTTCCCCATTCATAAAGTCACGAATTCTTCTCAAATATTCCTGTGTGATTAAAAAGAGGAAGTGCAAACACTTTATAAGCTCTGGGTTATGGGATTAGGCCTGTAATAGTTTTACTTGGCTTTATTGGCCCAATCCTGTCCCACTGAACATGATGGGAGGTCAGTTATCAAGCCACAGGGGGCAAGATAAAGCTCTATATGAGTTGCTATTTTTTACTCTTAAAGTTAGTCTTATTGGGACCAGCCCAACTTCAGCTGAAGTCAATGAAAAGGCTCCTGCTGACTTTAATGGGAGTTGGATTGGCCCTATTGTCCTTTGTTGAGTAAAGTAATTTTAAAAGGTCAGGAGGTGAATTAAAAGAAAAAGAAACAACTACATCGATAAGCTTTATTCAACGTGCTCACCTTATAGAGAAGAAGTGTTGTCTTAGCTGGTGAGAGTAGTTCAAACTAGTCCTTGTAGACTCTGGCAAGCATAACAAAGTATGGTTTTACTCAAAAAAACAAATGGAAATGAAAATTGCTGAGATCTGATTTAATGATCTCCCAGTGGCTTCTATCTGCTCAATTTACAAATAAAACAGACACCAAAGTTAGAGCCTAATCTCAATGAAACCAATCTCGTGCTAGTGCAATTCCACTGACTTTAACAGATTTCTTCTTGATGCTTCAATTGATTTCTTCTTGATTGACACTGTTGGGAGAGCTAAAATAAATGTTGTGTTTCTAATTGCTATGGCTACAGTTTGACTTGGACTATGGACATCTTGCTCTGCTTTCACTGGGGTCACTCCTCCACCTACAGCTGAAGCAACTTGGTAGCCAAAGTGGCAGGGGAAAAAAGAGGAGGAGAAGGAGGATTAATGAATGAATCTGTTGATGGTATAAAAACGAGAAGCTGATTTTCCAAATGTTGCCTTGGCTTTAAAGGATTAAGAAGATAAAAGGAGAGAAAAACCTACAGCGTGATTTCCAGTTGTGCTTTGTGAACCTTCTAGGTTTGGACTTGCACTCTGTGTCCCCTCTGACTCTGAAAAAGCCAACCACAGGTTTTATCACTGTATTCAGCAGATAAAACTATCAAATAAAAAGTAGCTATTTTTACACAATACATTTTTGGAGTCCAGTAGCATCGTAAATTATAAAACTCCCTCTTAGAACAGCCGCCATGCACTAGCTGTCAGAAAATGCTGTTGGCAATCAATTTCACAAGATTTTTCTTTTCCAGATTATCACTCTTCTAGGATGAGTTTTAAGATCCAAGCAGCATAAAACACGCTGAATTTCTTGGGAAATGGCTGAAAGAATTTGGGTTTGATTTCTTTGCATTGTCCTTGCTAAATGTTTAATGCTGTGAAACTCATAGTCTTCTCTGATACAGGCAGTAGTAACAGGAAAATTGAAGTGTATTCCCCATCCAATTTATTGCCATTTTATATATTAAAAAATAATCTCTACCAAGCTGAGATGAATCAGAGCCATCTTTCCAGCAGATGGTTGAAACTAAAGGGAGAGAAGGATAGCTTCATTGGGCTAATCCAAGAAAAGGAAAAGCCCTCTGAGCAGGTTAACAGCCTTGTGCTCAGCAGGTTCTGACCATCAATGAACTAACCCTTTCCTCCAACCTCGCCTCCCGCTGGGCAGGAATTCAATGCATGAGCAGAGGTCAGTGTTAATGCCATCTTGATAAAGGCATCCAGCTTTCATTCACAAAACAAACCACTTTACTGGCTTCAGAGGGAAAAGGAAATAACCCAGGAGAAAAAAATGCGCAAAGATTTTCTATTAAGTGAGAATCAGTTTATGGTAGAATACCAGTCGCAAAAGGGTCGAATCAAACGTTGATATAATATATCTTTAAAGCAGCTTCTTAAGTGAGAATCAAGGAAAGATTATTTTGCCCATGTCTAAGCTTAATGGCACACTTACACAAATAAGATGAGAAACTACAGCTGCAGCGAACACTTGTGCTGCCTGCTGCAGTTTACAGAACAAACATTTGGGATCTATCTGGCTAATCATGATATATTTTTCATGTGATCATCTGTTTATGCTTCTTTGGTTTATATTTCTTGGGACTGGGCTGCATGCCAGGGGGCGGGGGGCTGGACTTGGAAAACAGCCCCCCTAGCCCCACAGGGACCCTCGGAGGGACCCTCGGCCACAGCTGCTCCAGCCCCACCTGGGAACAGGCCCCCCCATTCCTCCTGCCCCCTGGAAGCCCATCCCTGAGGACACAATGTAGTTAGAGTTACACAGCTTTAACCCCTCCTTTTTGCCCGTAGACCCTCTTGCACTGGAGTCACAGACCAGGCACGCATACGTAAGGACATCCACATGTGCTATTTAGTGCACATTATAGCCTAAAACTCGCATGGTGCATTGGGGTTGCCAGATTAGGAGGTGAAGCTAGTGATGGAGGCACATGTTTCTGAATTTGTTTCCAAAAAATGCTTTTCCTCCTATGTGGTGTGTCCATCAACCCCCCTGGCCAGTAGCAGCATGGGGGCCTTGCTGTGGCTGCCCACTGGGCTGGGAGGTCCCAGCATGGCCACTGCCATGGTGCTCCCTGCACCAGACCACCCTCTGTTTCCATGCGTGACTCCCACGGCTGTTTCACCAGGCAGAAACCTTCATCTTTCAGCCATGTGTACCCGCAGAGGGTGTGCTTTCCACACTGGCTGTCTGCCTTGTGCCTCCCCATCCATAGCCACACAGCCTGCTCCTGCCTCAAGGCCTGGGGCTGACTTCTGCCCTCCCAGACCCCAGCCAGCAGGACCAGGTTGTCCCAGTCAGGGGCTGGCCAAGGTCAAGTCCCTGAAGGTGCTACTGCTCACACCCATCGCAGCCCCCACAGCCTGCATACACCAGACTGGGCAGGTGCCCCTCTCTGAAGCACAGGCACAGCAGCAACCTACTGCTACGCTGACAATCAGATCACCAAAGCTGGAGAAACAAAATTGGGGGTGAAATTTTGGCTAAGCAGCTTTTAAGGTGCTGGAAGGAAGCTGGCTGCATGCAAACTCTCCTGTTTCTCTCCCACAGAGGGAGCCCAGCTTGTCCAGAAAGCACTGAAGTAGATGCACTTCTGCAGCCATTGTGAAATTAATAGTTAAAGGAATGGGAAAACAGGAAAATGGTGGCCTATGCCTTCAGCTCAAGGCAAAGAGGATTTTTAGAATTGTTGCTGCTGCTTGCCTGGCCTCCAGCTGGGATGCAGCACAAATGGGCTCTCCTCAACATCGCAGCACTCCTGCCGGGTGCCAGCAGCAGGCAGGAGGGTTTGGAGCAGCAGCTTAGGATGGGTCTAATTTTGACAAAGGAGTAAATGGCTTTGAACCCTCGCTGAGAGCAGCGAAGATCATTACGTACCTTTGCAGGCTACAGCAATTCCCTGCAAGCACAGCTCTGTGTGTGCAGCCAAGGAAAGCACACCGAGGAGAAGGAAACGCAGAACGAACCTGGATAAGGCCATGAACACATAGCTCCATAACAGTGACCCTCCCTGTATCTGGTTACTCTGCTGATGGTCACTGAAGTTATCTGCTTTCCTGACTAACAGGTAAAGAAATAATACCATGTTGCTTCTTTCTTCTCATGCAGCAGCCATGCAGCCCCAAGCCCGATGGTTTGTATGGCAGATCCAGGTCCAGTCCTAGGAGAGGCAGAGCCCCAAGACACTTCGAGCTCCCTATTGCTCATTCCCATTCAGAGAACCAGGGTCTCACCCAACATAGAAAGCAATCAGGCTGTGTTTCTGGTTAGTAATGACCCCTGTGTGTTTTTTCACTGTTCAACTCCATTTCCCATTTGAGCAATGGTCCTGAAAGATGTCTGTTGCCTGGAGTGGGAGGATGGGGTGAGAGGCAACTGGGAGGACCTCAAGGACATACACTAGGTACTCCTGCCTATTTCCAGCCTGCAACCACACCCTCTCGAGCTGCCACCTCAGCAGCTCTCCTGGCAGAAGCAGAGGACCACTGGTTCACTATACAAGCAGCATGCAGGAAATAGCTCCTTCTAACATCCCATCACTGCGGGAAAGATGGGGGAAAGTCTCAATATGTAGTAACTTGCTCATCTGCAGAAATGCATCCCTACTTTTCAAATACCTCAGAGCTGAAAGCAGGTCCCACATGGCCAGGTGCAATGAAGGACGTGTGCCTGGCAGCCTGGCTCACAGGCCTCTGCAACCTCTATGACTCTTGGCAAAGCCTGAAAGAGTAGCGCTGTACATGGGACTGTCATGGAAAGCACAAGGATGTTAAATTTCTCCTTCAAAAAGGTGAGTGAGCATTTCTCTGTGCAGTCTCTGCCTCCTTGAAGATGTTTACTTTGCTCCTTGTGTTTTCCCTCAGTTTCCTTCCTCTCCATTTCACAGCACTAATATGTTACACATAGACTAGCAATGAAATCAATGAAATTAAAATGCAGTCTCAGCAGCAATAAGTCCCAAACTGTGCTAGGATGAGAAGAGCAAGGTAAGATGGGTGTCTGCGGGAAGGGAGCAGCGTGTTTGTCTGGTTGGTGGGTTCTTCCTTCCTTCCTTCATTCCATCCCCATGGGACGGAATGTAGGTCTGTAGGAACACCTTGGAGATGCAGTGAATCAAAGCGCTGCAATCAACCCTTTGCAATCAACTGCCACCAAAATTACTGGTATGTGTTCTCATTACTAGGCAGTGCAGCCAATAAGTAAGACCATGAGGCACAGTGAGGGTCATGCTGGCCATCAGGAGGAAGTCTCCCTCTCAGGCTGGGATGTCCCAGCTCACATATTTTTGAAGAGAAATGATTTTTCATCATGCTTAAAGTTGGTTATACAGTCTAAATCCTCTTCCTTGTTGTTCATTAGCATCACTGAGTATTTTGGACAGAGCCTGGAGGTCTTTTTCCCATGTTGAACATGTTAAGTCCCATGAAAGTGGTGGGGATGGCTGAGCAAGAACACAGTTGGCTGCCAGAGAGGCTGGTGGTTTGTGCATTGGCAAATTTTCCTTTCACTAGTCATTTTTTGGTAAATCAGGGTGTTCCCTAATCTCAAATCCCAGTCTAAAAGTACAAGCCCCAGATTGCTTAATCTTCTGGATGTTGAGGGAATTTCAGATCCCTGCAGTGTGACATTATGTCTACAGAAACTTTGTAGCATTTGAGACTCTCTAAAATACTTGAGTGGATTCAAATTTTCTCTCTCTTTTTACAATATCAACACAAGAAAGCAGAAAGCCTCGCATATCTGATGATTGCATAAGGGATTTTTTTTGCGAGGGGGGATTTTTTTCAATCTTTCTCTATTTTTTATTTAACTCTACATTCCTCAGCTTAGCTTTGCTTAAACAAAAAGTAGAAACAGTGAAGTGACCTTTGTATGAGGAACAGCATTTGGAAGAGACAATCCTTGGGAGACCGCAGGTGCTGGTGGCCTTGTTTTATAAGACGGTGACTGATATCCACCAGTGTCTGGAAACACCAAGTCTATTCATCCAAAAAATAAATCTCATGTGAAATATGGGCTATCATGGATCATCTAGTAAAGGTGAATACTTTTTTATACCGTATCATACACTAGGAAATAAAAAGCAAACTTCACTTACAGGATGCATTGACAGTGTCCTTTCTACTGCAGATTTTTATGTGTTTTCCAGTGTCTTTAATTCTCTTACTTCAGAGTCCCTCTCGCTGTGGATTTATGACATGTTTCCTGCCTCCCTCCTCCTCATCTGTTCCCTCATCTCTCTTACTTGAACTACTTTCAAGTGACACATTGACGCAGATCCATGTGATGAAAGCAAGCACAGAGCTCCAGACCCAACAAAGTGCGTTTCTCTGCAGCTTGGTGACCCAAACCAGCCAATAGCCCCTGCCAATGTTTAAATGCAAATGCAGCAGTCAGAGGGATGCCTGCCTGGTGGGCAAAAGCCATAAATGGGGAGGTGGAAAATCTTGATATACGTGGAGCAGTCCAGATATTATGTTTTTCAACCCCTTGGATGCCTGCTTGGGGTTGCTGAGTGAGAAGTAAAACTCTTACTGTTATTAAGTCACAGTCCATCAGTTTGACAGTCCCCTCTGGAAGCTACATTCTGGTAACTTCTGCTATCCTCCACAGATGTACTCAAAACCTCAAAGTCACCCCAACATCCACCAGCGCTGTCACCAGTGACACACCTCCCTCCCTGCAATTTCCTTCCTCATTCTTCCTCCAAGCTCAGGCTGCACCCACTTGCTAAACCTTGAGTAGCAGGGGAGCGAGGCCAACATCCAGAGCCAGGAGCTGAGGGTCTCCCCTGCATGGTGATGCGTGTCTGGGGTCTAAAGCAAGGATGGCGAGTTAAAGGTTCCCTGCTCTCAGAATTACTGTCTGACTGACCTCAGATGGTTCATAATTGCTTTTATGCCTCACTTTCCTCCTGCATAAATGGTATGTGTCTATCTTAGTCTTATGAGGAACGGCTGAGGGTACTGATGTTGTTCAATCTGGAGAAGAGAAGGCCGAGGGGAGACCTTATCACTCTCTACAACTACCTGAAAGGAGGTGGTAGTGAGGTGGGGGTCAGTCTCTTCTCACAAGTAACAAGTGATAGAATGAGGGGAAATAGGCTAAAGCTGCACCAGGGGAGATTTAGACTGGATATCAGAGAAAATTCTTTACTGAAAGAGCGGTGAAGCATTGGAATAGGCTGCCCGGGGCAGTGGTGGAGTCACCATCCCTGGAGGTCATGTTAGTCTTGGCTTGACAGTTGGACTTGATGATTTTAGAGGTCTTTTCCAACCTTAATGATTCTATGATTCTACCTGTTTCTATAGCCTTTCTCCCTGCGTTTCTCCACAGTCCTACAGAGCATCCGTATTTGCTGATGTTTTGAGAGGAAATAATTTGAAACATGTTTTGAAGTCCTGCTTCTCAATGCACTGTATCTCATAGAAGTGTGAGATCCTAGCAACAGGTCCAGACTCACAAGTTAAGTGCACCAAATGCTGCAGGAAATCACTGCCCTCTTCCCACCGGTGCTCACCCTCATTCCCTGCCTAATCCAGGGAATCCCTTTCCTTTGGTCATCACTAAGAAATGCCTATTATTAAGGCAGCCTCCCAATTCTATGCAAAAAGAGAAATGCCAAATACCTTTACAAAAACAGGGCTTGTTAGTACCCCCTCCTGGGACATCTGCTTCTGGGCAGCCTTTCCAAAGGATGTCTTGAACAGCAGCAATCACTCGTCCTGCAGACACAGCAGCACATGGCAACTTGCCTTTGCTTTCTGCTGGGCAGAGGCTTTTGGAGGATTTGCACTTTTAAGGGATGTGTTCATTTACCTTTGAAACAATGTGGCTGCTTCCTGCAGCTTTAAGGAGGCTGCAAATAGTCTGGCTATATCACAGTAGGGAAATTTCTTTTTTCTGGTCAGTGCAACTGTAAGTTAAATCTCAGGTGTTCTCTATGTCAATGTGGAGCTGCACCCAGAAAAGCTTTATGGTGTCAGAGTCTGGAGTTTCTCCTGTAATCATCACATGCAGGATGCCAATGCTATGTAATGGTATAACTATTAAGGCCCTTTTTGAAACCTCGGGAATAAAAAGAGTACTTTCACCATAATGCTTTTCAAGTATTTATGTGAAATATATAGAACTGCTTTCTGATCTCTTTGTAACAGGCCCTGCAAAAAGGTGTCTCAAGGATATTAAAATTTTTCCAGTGTTAGCATGGACTTTTAGAGCTCACTATCTCCTGAGATTAATAAGGGAACAGTTTTTAAAGAGGGGCGTGGAAAATTATTACATATGTTTAGAGCGGTGGGCTCATGCCCTTCCACACCGTTGCAAAGCATCAGGTATTTGGATTAGTTCAAGCATCTGCCACCTGGAATAAAAATACTCCTTGATAAAAACAGTTCAAAGCAAGGCTTACACAGAGCCCACCCATGCTTGCCCTGAGCCAACTGTGCTCAGCACCTTGTGGAATTACACTCCTTTCCAGGCGTGAAAGATGATGCAAAGGACAGGGCAACCATGTTCTCACCTATGCATGAGGGTCTGGGACGAGATGCCTGGGTGAGCTGCACACATCTACAAGTGATGAGCAGCTGCCCATGACCATCTCTCTTAGCCTCCTCTCTCGCATCAATGCGTGTGGCCTCTTAAAGAACATTTGTAAGAAAGTTATCATTCTACTTCCACTTCAGGCTCTCAGCTTCCAGCAATAAATGAATTAGGACATCCCTGAACCCATGTTTGTGCCTGTATCCCTCATTTTAAATAGCACACATTGTATTTCCACAATTTTGCCTAATCCCTTGGAATTATGTGTCCTTGTGCATTCCATAACAACCTGCAGTGTTGAGTCCCATGGAGTAACTCTGTGCTGTACAGAAAGGTTCTTTCTCTTGCTCCCACTAAACCTCCCACCTGGAAATTTCACTGAGTCCCTTCTACTTCTTGTACCATAAGAAACAATGAACAACTGTTCCCTATCCATCTTCTCAACATCATCTTACAGTAACCTGCCAGGACACTTTGGACACAGACAAAGAAGCAAAGTTTGAAATAGAAACAGTTAAAATCTCCCTTTGACAGCTGCATACATGGGAAGCAGCCTGTTTTTTTGAAAGCATGAGAATGAAGCCTACCATGCACAGAGAATCAGAATCATAGAGTGGTTTAGGTTCAAAAAGACATTTAGGACTGAGTCCAACCAGCAGCTTAGCAATGCCAGGTCCACCACTGAATCGTGTCACCAAGCACCACATCTACACATTTTCTGAATACCTCCAGGGATGGTGACTCAATCACTTCCCTGGGCAGTCTGTTCCAGTGCTTAACAATGCTTTTGGTGAAGAAATTTTTCCTAATATCCAATCTAAACCTCCCCCAGCACAACTTGATGCCATCTCCTCCGGTCCTATTGCTTGTTACTTGGGAGAAGGCAGGCATTTGTGTGATTTCTCAGTTTAGACCTGGTCCCCCACAAGAGCACCATAAGCCACAATTGCACCAAGCCTAGGGGGCTTTGGAGCAGCTTTCTGGGAAGATTCCTTAACTCAAGTTAATCCACTGACCTGTGAAACACCAGCCCATTTCAATACTATAGTTTTGCTCTCAGCTCAGATCTGTGTAAATCATGCTTGGAGTTCAGCTCATTAGAAAACCAAAGAAATGGGAGTAGGGTGACCTCTAATTCTAGAGAAGCATCACATGAATCCTGCCACCATCTAAAGTCATCTGTCTTCCAGCTCTCACTACTGAAGTTCACAGGCTTGTTGTGCTTGTTGCTCTCCCAACCCAGGACATGTCTGTGGGTATTCTGTTGCTAAGCTTCGATCTTTGTCTTCTCTTGTCTTTTTCTATTGCATACTTACACTACCAAAAAAACAAAGATAAAGTTACATTCAAAGGGACCTTAAAATCTGAGAGATGGACAGTCTGCTTGGAATCTCTTAAGTGCATCAAGGTGGTTGTCACAGATTTGCGGTGCAAAGGCCTCTTCCATGCTTCTTGGCTCAAGACAGACACACATCTAAACTCAGAGGGATAGATTTCTGAAGAGTTTTCTCATGTAGAGAGCAGACTTTGTCTTTCCTGCGAGCATAGGATGGAGGCAAACCCTCACAAGCTGGATGCTGGCACCCATCCAGGTTCATAAGTAACTATGGGCTATGCAAGAGGTGGGCTGGACTATAAATTCATAGTGCAAGTCTTTGCCTGGCTATGGCTTTTGGGAGTCCTTTTGTGACACATTCCCCTTGAGGTGGCACCTTTTGGATATGTAGGCCCATGTATTCTGGTGAATATGATATGTATCTGGTGAATACGATATGTATTCTGGTGAATGCGGCAGGTGCCCTGGAGACAGAGGATAGAAAGAAGGCAGAGTTACTGAATGCCTTCTTTGCCTCTGTCTACGCAGTTGGAGACTGTCTGAAGGAGCCTCAGTCCCCTGAGGCCCCAGAGGAAGTGCCCTGGTTAAGGAGAACTGGGTTAGGGATCAATGTGAACACTTGATCAT
>NW_009736066.1:0-8467 GCF_000703405.1 Apaloderma vittatum | reverse complement strand
GCCTTCCAGCAAATATCTGGGAAGCTGAAATCCCCCATGGGATCCAGAGGCCACTGACAGCTGCCTGTAAAAGGCCTCATCAGCTTCCTCATCCTGATCAGATGTCAGTGTCCACTGTAGACTCAAGATGTGAGCTAAGCCCCAGGAATCTTACTGAATTGTCTCAGAATGGTGCTGCTTGGGAACCTCTGTGTGGGAAGAAGCAAATGGGATGTCACCAGGGAGCTGCTGCAAGATGGAGGTGGGGGAAATAGAAAAATAGGGTTTACATGAAGAGTAAGCAGGAGCTTAAGGACGTGGTACAACAACAAAATACCTCAGTTTGTGACACCACTCCATTTCTCTCTCATAAATCTTGTACTATCCACATGGTTCTCAGTAGCATCCTCTTGCCTGTCAAGGATACAAGCACCTGCACCATCTGTCGCCCTCATCCACCATAGGGCAGGAGATCCCTGTGCTGTTCAGTGTTAACTCGGTGTGGGAGTACATTCATCTGAATCCGTAGTGTAATCGACACTTATTCCTCTCGCTTCTTTTGACAGGGCTGTAGATGTTTGCTTTGCTTCACTGCTCAGGGTCATTCAAATGCTGGATTTAAAAATAAGATGAGAACAGGCATGGGTGGAATTATTGCTACTGATTTTAAGTTTCTCTCTTTAGCTCTCTCAGTTAGAAAACACTGTCAGTCCCAGAAGGTATCATTGGCGTGTTTCTTCGCTTCAGGCACTGATGCTGCCTCATACTTGGAGGGTGGGGGCTGCAAGGTGGGTGCCAAGGCTGCCTTCCACTCCTCTCAACTCAGTGGTTGCCTGCAGGCCTTTCTGCAGGGTGGGAGCTGCCAGGATTATGCATGTTTACTCATGTCCTTGGTAGCAAAGGATTACTTGCAATGCAAACGGGATTCTTCCCACTGTGAGCAGTGTGCCTATTGAGCAGAACTTTGGTGTTTAGCCAGTGAGATAGATTTTGCAAATAAGCTGGAGGAGGAAGTAGTTGTGCTTTTTCCTTTTTTTTTTTTTTAAAAAAAAAACAAACCAAAACAGAGTTTCTTTTTATATGTCAGTCACTTTCACTGTTATTTTGCTTGTTGTCGCATCTGCCTCATTTTTCTGCTTATTAGATACACAGTAGATATTCATCGACTTTCAATCACTGGCATTCTTGAAATTTTGTAGCAACAAATTGTACTAGTGAGATAGAGAAGCAAAGTTGTGCAGGAATATTTTCAGTAATGACAAGTATTTTTGTGAGATGGTAGCTATTCTCTTTGCTGATGTCAGTCTTCAGTAAACAGAAAAGATGTGCTCAGATGTCATCTCAGACAGCACTTGCCAGGGGCAAGTGAATTGATATGTTCTTAACTGGTGTCTGTTGCCTCTTGACTATGGATGTCAAAGCTTGGACCACCTCAGAAACATTGCCACAGAAGCTTTGTCTTGTATGATTTAGGGAGAGGGGATTCTTCCTGAAGGGTCTGTTTCTTGGAATGACACTTAGAAATTTGGTGAGCCCTGGAAAGTATCAGGCTTAGCCAGAGCTCATAGTTTAGAATAAACCAAGAAAAAACCAAAACCATGTTGCAGACAGAATTCACTAAAAAATAGCAGATCTTCCTGCGTCTGGTACGTGAGTACTATAGTTCCTTAAGCCAGAGCTGAGGTTGAGGGACAAAGAGCTGACTCATTTTGTGCTCCTGCTGTCAAACAACCCATCCCAGCCCAGGCCTCAAAAATGAGAGCATGTCAGCGGCTTATCCTGAACGTGCATATTGTGCTTGCCTGGAATGCTTGCCATTTTCTAAAGCTTAGGGAATGTCTGACAGATACCTTGTTCAGTCAGGTAGTGCACCTCTTCCAGAGCAGTCTAGTTTTAGTGAGACATTAATGAAACATTTTCAAAAGGTTGTAATACTTATTTTTTTTGTCTGTACTCTAAGAAACGCTTTGATTTGTTGATACGTCAGTAGAATTCTGGTTTTCAAACTGTGTAACGGACACTTGACCAACTAACATAACATATTAGTTTGTATCAAAACGTTGGGCAAGCCTTGCCTATCTGTGAGCCCCTAGAGCTGTTGGACTGCCACAGGATATCCCTCTAGAGGGATCCTGCCTGTACTCTGCAGATTCTGAGTCATATCTGCATACCCAATATGAATGTCCCCGATATACTAATCGTGTCGCGTGTGGCCCAAGAAGTGTTGCAGCCTACAGAATTTTGGCTGTCCAATTCTGTTCTGGACAGCAGGAGACTGTGTTTGCTGAGTATGCTAACTTGTCAATAGGTATGCACAACTTCAGCTCCAATTTACTGGAGATGCACAAGAACCAGAAGCATGGAGTCTTGGTGTTTAAATATGTGTGGCATAGAAAAGTGTATTATGGCCATCTGTATTGGAGCTTTGTTCTGGTTGTTGGCTGAAGTTAGCCCCGAGTTTCATACCTAGAGGTAGCAACCCAGGCATGCAGTTACTTAAAGCTTTACAAGAACAGTGCCCACGTTAGTTATTTGTATTTTGAAGTAGTTTCTTAGCCTGTGTTTTTGCTTGATAGTAGCAAAATGTAAAATATTTTTTAATCAAAACTTACATGCTCAAATAGACAGATGAATTACATGTGTATTACCAGGGTCTCAATTATACATTAGCAAAGACAAGCATCCCAGAAGGTATCATGCAGTTGCACAGCCCCTCTATTTTTGACACTGATCTATTTTTGTACAGAATAACCACAAACAGAAGGAGACTATCAAAGACAGTGAAGAGGAGAAATAGCAAACTGACATCAGTGACCAGAGTGAGGAAGTTATGATGAAACAGGCCCTGACGGACCAGGTAATGCTAACATAGCAGGTTATCTCGTCAGTGATACTGGGTTTCAGGATTTCTGATCAATTAGCAATGAAGTGATTCAGTAGACCAGGGACTGGGACTCTCTGCTTAGTACCCAGGTGCCAAGAGAATTTCTGTATTGGTGGAGGACCAGCACAATTCCTTAGTTTAGCTGATAAGAGAATGGATTCTAGTATAAATTGTGGCTATTTTGCCTGTATCTTTGATTCATTTGTTTATGTCTGTGCAAGCAAGGAAAAAAAAAAGAAAAAAGGACTATGTAGCTTTATGTTGAAGTCAGTCTTCAAAAAGCTTCTGTCAAACCTACGTATGAAATGAGATTAAGTGTGTTATTTTGCTGTTGCTATGTTTCTGTGCTTATTATTTTCAACAGCTAACAGGTGAGAGTCTGTGAGGAAGGCTGGTGAGGAGTTATTTGGTCATTTTCACTATAGAATATTCACCTGTGCATGAAATAACTCATCTTGATTAAGCTATGCATTAAAGGGATGATACTCATCAGTATTTATTTACATAATGGCATATGCAAATATGTGGTATGTCAAAACACTTTTTTTTTAAAAAATCCTTTTGTAATCAGTGTTGTAGGATACTCTATCTTCTTATGGTTAATGTTCACCTCCAGCATTTCCTCCAGCAGCGGGAAGTCAGGAGCTGACTTCCATGTGTCTCACCTCAGGCATTGCTGATGACTAGAAGAGGTTTGCCTTTGCTTCAAGTAGCATCATGTCATTTGCATGACAGTGGCATGTAGGTGTACAACAGCTAGAGTTCTGTAGCATCAGAGATTGTATCTGTACACTGTTGAAAAGACACCTTTTATTCTGTTGCCAGCTTGAATGTACTTTTCTTTCAGAAAGTTAATACCTATTACTTTTCTCTCCCCCTCCCTTTTTTTTTACTGTATCTCTGAGTATACTTTGATAATTAGTATATTCGGTAGCTGGAAAGAGTTCTCCGTACATCCTTGGGGATATGAGACATACAGGAGCTCACGTACTATTGGCAGTTTGCTAATCCAGTCTCCTCGAGACTTGGGCAGCACACAGAAACCAGCCGTAAATGTTACTCCAAAGAGACGTGTATGGCGTGGAAATGGGCTCCAAGGCCCGCAGGTCTCTGAAGCTCAAAGCAGGGGGGTTCTGTTGTGGGTAAGCTCTTGTAGGGTGGGTTGGTGGGCAGCGTCTGTGACTACTGGACGGTCAGATCAACGTTGCCATCTACTGGGGAGCTGCAGGAGTTGCCTGTTGTGTGTAGCCGGGAAGTAACTATTTTCTGGTATTCGTGGTCTAGAACTTGAATGTACGCAGATAATAGCGTGTACGAGCTAGCAGGATATCACCACATAAAATAGAAAAGCCTCCTGCCAAAATTCTTTCTAGCTGAGTTTAGAGAAAAGAGGTATTCAGAAACTGGGGGAGGAAAGGAGTTCATGGATTAAACCTGCTGGTGCGCCCCTTTTTTTTCCCTAGGAAAAAAAACCACTGTCACCATGGACATACCTTCAGACAGCTTCTGCTGGCCTGGAACTCTTCTAAGTTTCTTTGTAAAGTATTCTATGTAGAGACCTCTTTGCTTGTATGCATTTGCTCTGCACACGGAATATTCAGAGTATCTCGATTTCTAGTTTAACCAACCAGTTGTATCAAATGGAAATGTTAGTACATATCTTCTAAGAGCCTGGGAACACTGTGAGGAACAGAAAGTTAGCCTCAACTTCTTCTTGCATTAACTGGTTTCTTTTAACAATATAATGCAGTTAAATCTCTTACGTATATATCAAAGACCAATCTGTCTCTTCCCTTTAAAAGACACAATAAAACAAGTAAGCAAAACGACTTTTTAAAGAGCCTTTATAGTTTTAACAGTTTCTACTTGCTAAACAACTCAAGCTCCTTCAGCTTTCCCTTTTATCTTCCATCCATCCAGGATATACATGTTCGTTTAAGATGAAGAATGCATGTATTTAACAAGAAAATCTGCCAAGCATAAATCAGTTAATGAGAGAGATGTTTTTCCTCCACCAGTGCCATCTTAAAATGTGTGAGGATCTCTAAAGGCAGAGAAATGCTATGTGGGAGTGCTACTGGGACTTGCTGAATAGAGAAGTTCAAAAGCAGAGAATTCAGATCCAAGAGTCTGATTTTAAGGTCAAACAAAGTCTTGAACAGCAGTAGAAGGAAAAAGGTGTGAGAGGCACAAGGATGTTGGTCAGAGGAGGGTGACATAGCAGGAAGGGTGTAACCAAAGTTTATTACTTTTAATAAGACTGGTGTGCTCATAGGAGTATACACATTTTTTCTGTTACTGGAAATTAATGTATTTTCTATCAGAGGTCCCTTCCAACCCCTAACATTCTGTGATTCTGTGATTCTGTGTTGGTAAGTCGGTTTGTTACAAGAAACAAAACAGCAAAGAAGATGGAGAAATCCCATAGAGACAGTTTGAAAGCAGATGTCAAATACCAGCCTTTGTAGAGTCATTGGTAGCTCAGCAGAGCTGGTGTGGTCAGACAGGGTGTCTCCTTTGACAGAAAGGAGCCGTGATGCTTTTACTTGTGACAGCCTTCATCCCACTCTTATGACTGGGAAGGAGGATTGCCTAGAAAGGTAGTGGTGGAGCTGTATCACCTAACAGCTCCAGAAGAACAAAAAAAATAGCTGACTTTTTTTTTTTTTTACCCTTTCCTCTAATGCCTAAATGTGAAGCCTTAAAAAATCATTTGTATCTCTCAAGATTTCCATCTGTTCTTACAATGTGACTTTGTCCCGAATGAAGAGAAAGAGCAAATCTCTTCTCTACCTCTATTGCAATGAATGTATGAAATTCTTTGAATTACAAGAAGAAAATTTGTTTTCACAAACTTATGTTTTTCTCTGAAAGTGGGTGTTCGGGTTTGCTTTTTTTGTGTGTGTGTGTTGTGTTTTGGGTTTTTTTTCTGCAGGAAAAGATTTTCTATCTCCGGTTCAGCTAAAAAGGACAAATTGGCACTAATGGGTGGATTATTAAGGTGCAACTTCAACATAAATGCATAGATGTTTCAGCAACTTATGCATAATAATAAAGACTAAAGATTTAAAAACAGGGGGGAAAAAAGACTGTACAATAAGCACAATAAAAGCAAAATAAATAAGACAAAATCAGGAAAAGGCAGTTTGTAACAGTAACTGCAATAGTAATTAGATATTTTTCCCAGTGATAGATGCAAAGACGTGAGATAGTGAAACTACTTTTCGAGTTATGCATTCACTGAAAATGTTACCCATTAAGAGGAAAAAGTCTGTTTTGTTCCTTTTTCTTGCTTTAATTTGGCATGTGAAGAGATTCTGAGATAATTCTCTGGAAGAAATTAAGATCTCTTAGTAACAGACAGAATTCAACTGCTGTGGTGGAAACCGCAGACAACCCAACAATCTCCAGTTTTTATAGCTTGCAATTCACCAAATGCCAATTGTGGAAATCTCCTTCCTGTCTGTCACTCAGGTTGCTAATGCTGGCATTCTTTTACGGACTTTTACTCCTTCACAGTTGCTATTACTTTTCCTCAGAAGAGGAGAAAACCCTCCAAAATTTTCGTGGATGAAGCATGCCATACTTTCAGGAAACACTGGTGAACAATCCTGCCTTGAGTAAAATAATACATTTATTTTGGGATTTGCCAGTCCTTGAAATTCCCTTGGACATCAGTATATGAGTGTTAGGGGCTTTGCACACATTTTAGAAGCTTGATCTGTCAGCTTGACTGTACAACAGCTTTGTTATGTGGTAAGAATTCTTCCCCTCCTCCATATGCATCAAGGCTTTTCACTCCTGATGGTATTATTTTGTTTAGGTGTGAATTTCCACATGCTGTCTTGGACTCTTATTGCCCAGCTTGTGATTCTGTTTTTACAAAATCATGTTAGGCTAGCTCGCTGAAAGGAATACAGTCAGAGTATGAGTTGAATAATATTTTGTTCGCTCACTATTAGCCTGCAGGCAGAAACAGCTCGTGTCCTCTCCTCTCTCATACTGCTGCTTCTGTGAGCTCATGGGTTTTGTGGTGAGATGCCTTGTTGCCCCTGAGCAAAGCTTTCCCTGGGACATCCTCATTTCTTCACACTAGTTACTCCTCTGGCAGGGTCTATGAAGGCATGAACGTGTTGGCCCCTGGAGTAGATGCCACAAATCAGTCTAGCACTTCTTTCTAATTTTAATGGAGATGAGCTACTAGTTGTAATTTCTTGAATCTCGGTTAGGATGTAGGGAGACCATAAATCTTAAAGCAACAAACATCCCAAAATCCTATGCTTTGAAGTGAATGGGAGCTCCTGGGTCATCAGCACTTTAGGGAAACAGGCTGCTTAGCTAAGTGTCCAAAGTCATTACACCCTTCCCCTCCACCCCCAAAAAAACCCCAAAACAAAACAACTTTGGTCACAATGTTTAAGGAAACCTGCAACAAAAATAGTTTGCACAATGTGAGCCGCTGAACAGCCTCAGGCAAAGCCAATGGATACTGTAGCATCCAAATTCAACACTCCCGTACCCAGACAAGCATTTGATTTTGAGGTTTATTGCATTTATTATTGTTCTTAGTTTTGGTTTAGTGGGAGGAATTTTGCAGTTTTGTTTGTTTTCAACTTTATTATTAAAAATCCCAAAATGAAAACCTAACCTAAATGCCAGATTGACAGATTTTTATATTTTTCTTTGGTTGTGAGGGGTAGTTTTTTGTTTGTTTCTTTGTTTTTTAAGTTTCTTACCCCAAGACTTTTCATTATCTTACAACTGTGTCTTTTGAAAGTTACTCTTACTTGGGTACTGGATGTGGTATTCTAAGCAATTGCTACAAACATCTGCTAAAACATTTTTCCTTAGAGTATAGCATAGCTGAAATATGCAGTGTATTATTACATTCTTATTCTTGCTTCCTTGTTCTCATCTTAAACTGAAAATTCAGTTCAACTCCATACTGTACATAGATTAACAGTGAGTTAATCATGCTGTGTGTAGTTACTTGAATTGGAAACCTTTTTTGAGAACTGGTACAGTTTTCCCAGTACAGAAACTATGTAAGTAACATACTGAAATGCAGATGAAAAAATTAGACCAATTCCTGATAAATCCTTGCAGTCAATTAGGGAGGGAGAGGAACAATATGAATGCAGTACCATTACATCATCTTATTGTCTATTAATGGATCATATCTTGACACAAGTGTTTATGTTGTACCTCAGGGTAAACTCCCCAGCATTTGCTGAGCAGTTCTTGAGGACCAGCTGGTCCTGCAGCACCCTTCACAACCTGAATTCTTGGGGTAACACCCCACATGGTGTGGGGCTTGTGTTTTGATGGCAAAGCAATGCTTCTACAGCACTTCATAATCTCATCGTCAGCAGGCGCTCATATTTTGTATCAAGGATTACTCTGTCTGAATTTGACACTGTCTCCCACAGCATCCTCATACGTAAACTGAGGAAGTGTGATCTGGATGACCAAGTAGTGAGGTGGGTCGCTAATTGGTTGAAGGGAAGAAGTCGGAGAGTTGTGGTCAATGGGGCACAGTCCAGTTGGTGGCCTGTGTCTAGTGAGGTCCCCACTACTGGGGCCAGTGCTTTTCAATATATTCAT
>NW_009736065.1:266-651 GCF_000703405.1 Apaloderma vittatum | reverse complement strand
GTTGTCTCTGCTGGGTCAGGGACTTTTTTTTCCTCCTTACTTCAGTTTCTTCACAAAATCCACTGAACCGGGGACGTTCAGGCAGAGTTGGGTCAGTGGGGAAATAAAAATGCTCTTCATAAGGTGTTTTGTGCTCGCAAAGCAGGAAAACCAAAGTCGAGGCAAGCAAAGGGAGTAAATAAATCAATAGAAATCTAAATAATAAACAAAAACTCAGGGTTCTGCTGTAATTTCGCAAATCGAGCCATGTCTGTGCCCTCATATCTTATTTTTTTTCCCTAGAAACGACGTTCTGCTCCTCCCTCTGATGCCGAATTCTCACTGGCCCCCCCTCGACACAGAGCTCTCCCTGTTCCCCCCCAGACCCACCGGCCAGCGTGTCCCG
>NW_009736065.1:0-246 GCF_000703405.1 Apaloderma vittatum | reverse complement strand
CGGGGGGGGACCCGCTGTCGATCCCAGACCTGCCGCTTCATAGGATTTGCCAAAAACCTGGCGTTTTCAAGACTTTCATCTGCCGCCGCCGAAGACTCAGTGAGACCCCACGTGGGCTCCTGCTGCCAGAATCGCCTCAAAATCTGGAGCTGCCCTCCCACCCCGGTGACATCTCCACCAGCAGCACCGGGGGGTCGCTGGAACCCCCCATCCCAGCTCGAAGGAAGAGAAAGAAAAACCTTTGTC
>NW_009736064.1:633-1932 GCF_000703405.1 Apaloderma vittatum | reverse complement strand
CCGGGAACCTCGAGACTGTGGAGGGGCGGGGATGCCTCTTGCCGAGTTTCGGAGTCAGAAAGATGAAGAACCGTGGTCAAACGTGCAATTATGTAACAGCGTGGAGCGGCTGTCTCCCCGGAGTATCAAATTGAACATCTGATGACATTTGAGCCTGAATTTTCTCCTTCAAATGAAATTCCTGCAGGATATGCCCCCAGGTATGCGGGAGTGCAACAGGATCCAGGAGCCTTGCCACACCACTCCTCCGAAGTTGGCACCGATGGTGAGGACATACTGCCTGTGCAAAATATTGCCTACGATGGTGTAGGTGCCAGGACGTATCCAGTATGAACTGAAGCCAGCAAAAATAGGAAGGTGAGGGTTTCAACTTGCCAAGAAATCAGAAGTGTAAAGTGCAGGGTGCCTATGTGCTGTGCAGCTTTCAACCTATTTAGCCTTGTCAGCACTGTTGGAATACTCTACATTTGGTGCGTTTGAGAAGGATTTCTTTGCTCCGCCCTGCAGTTATGGTAAATATCAAAATCCATGGTGCTACCTTTTCATAGGGAATGCATTCTTATTTCGTAACAATGATTTCTGCTAACTAATTTTGAACTTCCTGGTATTACCATTGTATAACGAGAAAGACAGTTTGTCTGGAGTGTTGAAATAGAAATGCTTCCTGCCTTCCTCCATAGCATCTAGGTCATAATCCTTTACATGTGACACAAGACCATAGCATTAACTTCAGGACTGCTACAAAAGTACATGCGTTCTCTCAGTTTCTAATATCTTTTTAACATTTTGAATCTGAATTGTACGTTTAAATGAAGAAGCCTGTCAAAGAGGTGGAACTGTTCAACAGGTATTTATTTGGACATCGGCTCTTTGTGAACATCACAAGTTCAAGACAGCTCTGCCAAGACATTAAAATAATTGATGGAAGTACAGCAGGGACCTCTCCCTGTATAAGTCACGTTGATTTCTTTCATTTACTGTTAGGACTCACTGATGTGTTACTCATCCTAACACATGAACTTACACATGAACTCACTGTCTGTGAGCACTTCCCAAAGACACCATCACTTCTAAACTCTCAAGCCCTCGGTCAGTCATTGCCAGCAGTGACTCATCTGTCTCTCAGAGCAGTTAGAATCATAGAATCATAGAACAGAATCATAGAATAGTTTCATCTGGAAGAGACCTTTAAGATCATCAAGTGCAGCCTTTCTCCCAGCCCTATCAGCCTACTAAACTATGTCACTCAATGCAACTTCTAGTCGTCTCTTGAACATTTGCAGGGATGGTGACTTAACC
>NW_009736064.1:0-324 GCF_000703405.1 Apaloderma vittatum | reverse complement strand
TAGTTAGGGGCCCAAAACTGGATGCAGTACTTGAGGTGAGGCCTCACCAAAGCCGAGTACAGAGGAACGATCACCTCCCTGTCCTGCTGACACCACCATTCCTGATCCAGGCCAGGATGCCGTTGGCCTTCTTGGCCACTTGGGCACACTGCTGACTCCTGTTCAGCCGGCTGTCCACCAACACCCCCAGGTCCCTCTCTGCCTGGCAGCTCTCCAGCCACTCCTCCTCAAGCCTGTAGCGGTGCTGGGGCTTGTTGTGGCCAAAGTGCAGGATCTGGCATTTGGCCTGATTAAATTTCATTGAGTTGGCCTTGGCCCAGTAAT
>NW_009736063.1:2169-20742 GCF_000703405.1 Apaloderma vittatum | reverse complement strand
GGCCGGTAACGGGGCTCCAGGTGGGGATCCTTGCCGTGCAGCCGCCCGTACCAGTGGCACTGTCGGTGATCCCGAGGATCTGGCTTCCCACAGACTGCGGAGGCGGTGGGTCTGCAGCAGTGACCTCCCCGCTTCCCGCACCCTCCTCTTGTGCCCGGCCTCCCGTCTGTCCGTTCCCTGCTGTCGCAGTCTGGGCTCTTGTTGAGCCTGGTGTCTTTACCCAGCTTTGTGGGTTCTGCCTAAAATGTAAACGTTACACCTATAGACCCCTGCAGACACTAGTGAATGTGTGCTGCAAGGCGCCTAAGCATAAACAAGTAGCCAGATGTGGTGGTGGTCTGTCTTCTGCAAGCTGGGTTTTATATTGCCTGAAGTATTAATGGATGAAATCATGTGAGAAAGGCTGCTTCTTTCCTTCGTTGAGTTGGTATCGCTGTAACCGGTGACATAAGCGCAAGTGCATCTGTCCTTCCCTTCCCATTGATTTCTGTAAACGGTCCTTGCCTTCAGCCTTGGGCTTGGCATGCTTGGTAATTCTTTGGAAATAAGACCTAATTAAAATGAGACAGCACTGTCGAGGGACTACCTAATTGTCTTTGCAAAATGACCTTGTGGAGATCTTGGCTCGGTTCCCAGCAGAAAGGTGTTGTCAGTGCAAAATCCTGTGCAGTTGGGAGAAATCACTTAAAAGACTTTCGGGAAATAATGAGCTGGTGGAGACATTGCAATGCTGTTGTCCCTGCTTGGCTCCAGCTCGAGAGCTGTCCTCCCTGCCCAGGCCATGTCAGGTCTTGGGGATACTCTCAAAGTGGCTTTAAAAGAGAAATTGCATACAATGGAGTTCAGCTGATGTAAATACCAACAAGTATCTCCAGCTTTCCCTCTGCTCTGTCGGAGACCCCCGAGTGATGGGTACTGCCTGCAGCCATCCTTGGGCTCACCCCATCCCCTACCCACTCTCCCCAGTTCCCGCTGGAGGTCTCCACTGTCGCTCAGTGCTGTGAGGGGAGTGCGTTACCAGCTCCCACACACCCCTCGTTCCTGCACCCCTTGGCGTTGGGAAAGGTTTTGGGACAAGACCTCTCCCTGTCTCCCAGACAGCAGGAGAGCCAGCCTCCACGAGAGGGAGCGTTTGCAGGGATTTTTATCCCAGCTGGACGATTGTTGTTTTTTTTTCCTCTGGTTGTTTCCGAGCAGAGACTCATCCCTTGGTTCAGCCTTAGGCTGACAAACCGTGCAGCCGAAGCCCTTTGCCTGCATGAAATGCTCATTTTCCTGGGGCAGGGGGAGAAATGGGCAGAAATCTTAGCTTTCCTGAGAGAGTTGTGCTGTCATACTGCTGTGTGCTGTGCTTTGGTGACCTGAGGAGAAATCCCACTTTTTCTCCAGGTGGATGTTATGTTGTCCCTGTGCCCCACTGTGGGAACAGGAGAATATTTTCCTCCTTTTAGCCCATTCTAAAAGTGGGGAGAGGTCCCTCTTTCTGGGGTCACTGCTGAGTGTTGTATTGCTGGGTCAGGTCCCCCAGTGACAGTCAGAAGGACCCTGACCCTTAGATAGCCCAATGTGGCTCGTTGTGGGAAAAAAAGTGGCTTTTACAGCTTGCACACCTGCCCTGCGACACGGGGTGTTTTGCTCAGACCCCATTTCAGGACTAGGGATGGTCCCACTCCCCATCTAACTGCTCCCCTCTGTGAGGTCCAGCTGCTTTGTGACCCCACCAATGCCTGTGATGCCTCCAGAATGGGAAAGGGCTGTTTATGATTTCCCAAGTGACTGCCACAAACCCAAGGCCAAAACTCCCACTTCTGGGGGCACAGGGTGCCTTGGCAGCCGCGTGTGCTGTGGGTGGCTTGCAAGAAAGATGTGTGACCAGACCCAGCCCTAGGAGAGGACCTGGGTCCTGCCTCCCCCTCCCCACGGGTTCCTGGAGCCAGTGAGTGCTCAGACTACCCTATCTGCAAATTGCAGAGCAGATTATCAGCAAGTGTGTCTGAGATTAGAGACTCGTATTTATGTCTGTTTCCCCCAGAGCTGGCGGGGGCTGGAGCTGAATTTGGTGCAGACTCTTTGGCACCATGGGGCTGATTACTGGGGAAACCTTTTTCTTTGCTGGGAACATCTCGAGGAGGACTTGGAAGATTTTTCAATTAAGAAAGGGGAAGAAAAAAAAAAAGGAAAACACAAGAACAACAGTTTCTTCCATCAGGGTGGTGGGAGGGAAGTCAGGCACATCTCTGAGATGTCACCGGTTTGTGCAAGTTACTGGGGAGAGGGGGGATGTCTCCCCACGTGCTTCTTCAGCTGTACTTTGATACTGTAAATTCTCCTTCAAGAACCCAGTGAGAAGCCCAGAGATGGTGGGTTTTGCAGAAAAGCCTTGGGGCTGCTCCTGCTTTGCTGTCCCAGCCACGTGTGCCCTGCAGAGCACACATGGGTGCAATGCTGCTTTCTCTGAGTCACAGAGCCTGGCGCTGTGCGGGAGAGCATCCTCATCAAACCAGAGTGAGATTTTTTTAAATTTTTTTTTTTCCCCCCTGATTTTCTGGTTAGGAAAACAGGCAACAATTTCTCTCTGCTAACAGTATTCTGGGCAAAATGTGTGCTGAGCTTCTTTGCTCAAACCTCACCTCTGAGGGTGTGCAGCCGAGCAGCAGCTTTGCTGGGCCAGGAGCGGATAGCCCTGGCCAGCCAGAATGGCTTAACAGGCTTAGTGCGGCGTTGTTCTTACAAACAATCACATGAATTAGTACAAATCTCATTAGATTCGTGCTTCTCTTGGC
The DNA here is from genome assembly GCF_000703405.1 of Apaloderma vittatum. Taxonomy (NCBI): domain Eukaryota; kingdom Metazoa; phylum Chordata; class Aves; order Trogoniformes; family Trogonidae; genus Apaloderma; species Apaloderma vittatum. The sequence continues at coordinate 17,959 of NW_009736063.1, read as the reverse complement.
CTCCTGTGTTCCTAAGGCCAGGAGCAGCCCCTTGCAGGAGTCCTGCGTGGTCTCTGGGCAGAGAAACTCCTTCCAACAAGCTCTGAGCTGCTGCTGTGGGTGCTCAGCCCTCGCGGCTGTCTCCATGTGGAGCCGTGGCATTTTGGGTTTGCTTTTCTCAGAACCATTTCTATTAAGCTTAATGGGCGGGAGAGCAGAAATCTAATAGGTAAAAAGCCATTCAAGGTCCTTGGCTATTTTAAACCTGATTTAAAGCTTTGGTTGCTCGGTTAGCGCGGTGATTCAGCTGACGTCGCCCAGGGGTGCTCCTCATGTCTCCCCTTGTTAAGCAGCAGGCGCACGGTGATGTGCTCTGCTGCAGCTCAGCACCAGCGCCGTGGGGCCCTGATGCTCGTTCCCAGCAGCTCTGCTCTCTGTTGGTTCCCATTCTTGTCTGGCCGGTGAGGAACAAGGCTGTCTCACAGGGTTTTGTAGGCTGTTCAGCTAAGAATTTAGCAGCAGAGGTGGCCAGTGCCCAGAAAACATGGGAACTGCAGGTTTAGCTTGGAGTGCTTTGGGGAAGGGAATTGTTCTTCTATCGGTGTCATGCATGCCTCCTCAATGCTGCCAGCTCTTGGGCAGCGGCAGGCCTCTGTGCCTCCCTTTTTTTTCTCCCAAATTGCTCCCAGAAGCTACGGAGGAGTCTCCCTTTTTCTAGAACTGCAGCTGCTCCTGGGATAGAAGCACCTCAGCTGACACTTGAGGATGTGAGTTGGGCTCCTGGGAGTCATGGCAGGAAACACCATGGGAGCTTTAATGACAAAAAATGTTTTTTACATCTCTGCTGCTTCACCTCTCGGCAGAGGAGGGATGCAAGCAGCAAAGGACTGGGGCAGGCAGCAGAGCTTGAGAAAGCTGCTCCCTGGGGACCAGAGCTCTGGCAGAGCAGCCCAGGATAAGCGAGCATGAGAAAAGCAGGCTTAGCCCTCCAGTCACCCGTTAGATACGTTTCCGGCTGCTTTTCATCTCACGCCGAGTTTAAAAGCCATCTTATTCCAGCACTGATGCTGCCGCCAGCCCCGGCAAGGCTTCAAAGCAGGGCTGTCTCGGGGGGGCCCGGAGGGAGGGGAGCAGGAGGGCCGGGTCCCAGCAGCACCTGCCAGCCCTGTGGGAGCCACAGCCCTGGGCACTGGGACCCTCTCCCTCTGTGCACCAAGAGTGTGCCCCCACAGTGGGTCTGCAGCTTCCCAGGGAAGCGTGGTGGTACAGGGCTGCTTGTGAGGGATGTGCCAGGGATGTGCTTTTTCCAGACCCTTTTTGTCCCACTAGCGCAAAGCTCAGCCTCATAATGGGATATGGGGTCACCTTTAAGCCAGGGACCAGTGACCTCTTGGAGTTTTGCGTCTCCTTTTTACATTCCCACTCACCTAAATTTCTTCTTCTCCCCGGTAGTGCTCTGTAATGTGGCTGGGGACAAGCACCAGGAGTGAGGACCAGTGGTCGGTGACGCCTGCTCCCACATACTCAATTCTGGGGGCACACCAGGGATCGCACAATGCTACAGAGTGTGCTTGTGGGCTTAGGCATTTAGAACATCTGGAGATGAGAGGACGGCAAGTAACGTAGTGCCTGGCAGAGCTGTGATGATGATGACCATCAGGGTGGCTGAAATGCCCATCGCAGCTCAGGTGATGCTGGTGGATCCCCACTATTACAGAGGGATTTTTGCCTGAAGTGCTGAGGCTCTCCTGCAGTCTGAAAAAAGGCTGAGGATGGGGTCTGCTCCACCCTGGGTCATGCACGAGGAATTTCATTCTGACAGCACTGCTTTGGGCAGGAGCTTGAGGATGTAAACTTTGTTTTAGGCTGGAGGCAAGACCTGCATTCAGCTGATGGTGATTTCCATGGATTTACTGGATTTTTGGAGTCAGCTTTTTCCTTTTTGGCGCTTTCTCAAGTGAGAAATACCAGAATCGAAGCCCATTCTGGTACAAGACATGTCTGCTCTCTGGGAATAAGCTCCCAAACACCTTCCTGGGCATCATGGGATGCCTTCACTGCCCCAAAAGGAGCAGCATAAGGAGGAGAAGTGCTGAGTCTAAGCCCAGGCTGCCAAAGGATGAATGCATTGGCTTTTCTGTTCTTCCCCCAATGCTTAGAGGATGAGCAGATGGAAATGTGCTGCCCAGACTCTTTGCTTCTTGGCCTTGATTTGTTTCCCAAGTGCCCGGATGAGATTCTCAAGTTTTTCCAAGAGCTCTTGCTGCAGCAAATCTGTTGGGAGAAGTGCACTTACCGCTTGGTGACAAAATGCGTTCTTGAGATGGAAAAAGCTCTTTTCAAGGAAAACATGACATTTCAATGGAAAAGTAACTTTGCATGCTGTTTCTAATTTTAAAGCTCTGCCTTGGAATGCTCCCATGGACTTTGAAATCAGAGCTGGCTCTTATGCTTTCCAGGTTTTATCCACCTTTCCCATATAATTTCAAATCCCTCCCTCTGTTAACAAGACAATATTAATTATGCTTGGGTGCTTTTTTTTTTTAAGATCATTTCCAAAGCAGTTTCCCTTATTCCATCCTTTTTTTCCCCCCCCCCTCACTTCCTCCCCCAGCTCTAGGCTATAAATACGTTTAGGCCAGACTCTGGGAACTGCACAAACCCCTGTACCTGGCTGATGCCTCCTGAAGGGATGAATGAGCGAACGTTCTTCCCGGTATCGCTCCCTACTAAGGTTTAACCCTTAACAGCTCCATCCTCCAAATTACTGCATCTGCTCCTTCGTAAAGCATTTCAACGTGCTAACATTAATTTCCCCCTGCTAATCTGGCCTGTGTCATGAGGGAGAAACGCTGGGGGGTTTATTTCCCCCTGGACTGCCCATAGTCCTGGTTTGGCTCCGCTGAGCTGGTGTGGAGGGACCGAGGTGCTGCTGCTGCCCGGAGCCACCAGAGGGGAGGCGAGAGCAGAGATTCTGCTTTTCCCGACTTCGCAATGAATTTCAGGCGACGGGAAAAAATGGCTACCGGTTTATGTTTCTTATTATTTCCCAAAGTGAGAGCGATCTGGTCAAGCGGATAGTACCACTGGTGGCAATAGCCATCAACGCAGTCACAAACCAGAAATGCCGCATGAAGCGGTGGGGCAGGCAGAGGCTCTCCCCATCCCTCACCCACCTAAATTGGGCTGTTAAGGGCTTCATTTCTTTTAAAATACCCCTTGTAATTCACTGAACCCCTCTCCCACCTGTTGCTCCTCATCTGTTGGTGGGTGAGCAGGACAGCCGTGGCACTGAACGGTTGCCAGTGGGGCAGGCAGCGGCTCTCCGCATCCCTCACCCTCCTAAATCAGGGTGCATTTCTCTTAGAACACCACTTGTCATTCCCTGAACCCCTCTCCCACCTCCTGCTCCTCATCTTTTGATGGACAAGTGGGACAGATGTGGCACCTAATCGTTGCCACCGACCCAGGCACCCACTCCTTGGCAGAGCTTCTGCTGGCGAGGTGCCGCGCTCCGGGAGAGCGGAGGAATATTTACACTGGAAGATGGTATCGTGGTGCTGCTCGAGCTGTCCTTTGAGGTGAAGCACAAACAGGTCCATTTAAACGAGGTCACCACTTTAACAGGTTTAAGTGGGTTTCGCTGTAAAATGAATTTATTTCAACAAAACCTTTTCTGATAAATTAAACCGGCACCGCTCTGTATATAATTTCTATAAACAATCTTCTCTAATGTTTACCTAACCTGGGCATGCAGAAACTCTTGCACGTTAAATATTAGATGAAAAGGGGCTACGAAAGCTTTAATAAACATTATTTCTTTTTCTTTTTAAAGCAAGAAAGCTGGTGTACCATGGGAAAATACTTCGCTGCTTTTGAGCTGAGGGTCTCCGGGCTCCTGCCAAGGGTGGAGGGAGGCAAGCCACTTGTGCTGCCATGGCTTCATGTTGGACTTTTTTATTTCCAGGGCTGTAGCAGAGTTGTAGGATGAGGCTCAGTGGGGCTTGCTGGGTGCTGGCACCCACCCATACACACACCTTTGTAGCTGGAGGTTGGCGGTGTGATGGTGTGTCACCTCTTAGGTCATGTTTGTGGGGTCTTGGGAAACTTGGGACTCTCGTTGATTTGTGAACTAATGATAGAGTGTCATTTAATTCATTAATTAAAGGGCTGCAGCCCAGCCCTGCTCCAAGCACTGGTTTGGGAGTGCTGAGAACTGTCTGTGATGGGAAGCGCTGGGGTGTTTCGGGCTGCGACGGGTTGTGTGCCGAGTGATTTGGATGCTTTCCCTTGATCACCTGGATTGCAGAGTGCCACTGGAACAGAAGGGCTTGACTTCAGTGAGGACAAACTGTGCGGCTCGTAAAAGATAGCTGTGCTGAGCGAGAGATCTTCTGCTTGCAACAAGACTAAAACTTGCCTGATAGGGAAGGTTTGAGTGAGTTTGGGTGAATTTGTGCTGTTTGCCTCCAGAAAGAAGGGGCAAGCTGATTGGATCAATTCCTGCAGAAAGCCCCAGCCTGGACAAAGCAGTTTCTTTCTAGCTTTGCTCCTCAAGGGCAGATCACTCCATTGCCTCAACTCCTTCTTAGGCTGGACTCTTGGACTTGCAGGGAAAAAAAAAAAAATCTTAAGTCTTTACTGCAGCTGAGTTCTCCCTAAGACATCACTGAACCAAGCCCCGCTGTTATGTGAAAATAAGGTGAGTGTGCTTTGCAGTTAAACATTGGATTGGAGGGAGGACAGCAGAAGCATTTCTGCTGAATAATTCAGTATTTAGAGACGCCCTCACAGCACATGTCCTGCTCAGCTGTCCAGATCCTTATCTGGATCCTGCTAACCCAATGATTTCATCATGAGTTAAATTATTCAGTAACATATAGACTAATTTTGGCCCCTTTAGGGTTGTTGGAGTATCAATCCAGCGAGCTGCACCAATCAGTTGTGGATCAATCAGCTGCTGTAGCCACAGTGACTCCTGTGGAGACCTGATGCCACCAGGGGAGCACCCACCCCAAAACCAGCCCCTCTGCTCCCCAGAGAGCCACTGACCCCTTTAAACAGGATGCCCACAGCTCCCTAGTAGTTTTTATTGCCTGCTGGTAAAAGCGTCCAAAAAAAGTTTTTTGAGGCTATTTAGATGGTTTCTCACAGTTAGGTCTGGCAGGCAACAAATAACCTGAAACTCTGCTCTTCAGAGTATTAATGGTAGTGGCAGAGCAATACATGGCGAGGCATGACTGCCTGCAGGAGAGAGAAGTGATAGAAAACGACACAGGAGATGGGAAGGATATATAACGACGCAGGAGATAAGAACAGTATCAAGCAGGTCCTGGCTCGTGAGCCAGGTGAGTGTCTGTGTGCTGGGGATGGGATCTCAGAGCCCCCAGCCAGCCCTGGCACTTGGATGGGCTTGAAGTGGCTTTTGTCACTGTTTTCAGTGCAAGCATGTAGAAACCCTTTCTCCTGTGGGCGGGGAGAGCTGGCAACAAACTCGTCTTTCTTCAGGGCTTTGGGGGTACTGGGAATTGCAAGATCTGTTTTAAAAGTGTGTTAAAAATCAGCTTATCTTCCAAATATAATCCTTAAATTCCAATATCTCCAAGATGTGCTTGGAAGCGATTTATTCTTTTTGCTTTTGCTGTTTTCCTGACCCTTTTTGCATTATTTTTAATGATGCTGTTACCAGAGATTGCTTTTGGTGGATAACACAGTATTTGTGTAGAAACCAACAGCTAAATCTGGTTATCATTGACATGGCTTATAAAATATACGTAGCAATCAAGATACTGACCATGGCAGTAAATTGAAAATATATTGAAAACATAAACCATTTTTTTTCAATGTATTAGTAATATAAAAAATATTTAGGCTTTTTTTTTTTCCACCCTTGTTAAAAACAAAGCTGTAGAAGCTGTTGTAAGGAAATCTGGAGTAATGTTGGTCCAAATGCTGGCGCAGAGCAGAGAGCAAACCGAGTTCTGGGTTTTGTGGACTTTGAGATGCAAACAGCCTGTTCTGGGCAGGCTATGGCAGCGCTTGTGGTCCCGCAGGGCTTGTGAGGGGAGTCCAGCCTGATGAAGACGCTGACTCAGGGTTCATGACACCCGCTCTGGTCCTAAGGGGTTCTGGGAGCAGGTTTCAGAGCTGCTGGAAGGCTTGTGGCTTTGCAGTTGTGGCATTAAAATACGTGACTTTCCCCCCGTGCTGGCTCAGGTCATCCCTCCTGCCCTCGCGGTACAGCACGATTTGGGCATGTTGTTGAAGGGTTAACCCCAGCAACTGCTGGTTAAGTGTGAAAATATTAATAAGGCTGCCGTGGGTCGCCCTAAAATGGGAATTTACGGTTGTAGTCAAAGCTAATGTTTTGGATCAATGCAACATCCTTTCTCAGAATGAAAAAATAAATTAAACAGACCATCATACAGAGGGTATGTAACCAAATCAATCATATTTATTGCATTTAATCAAAACTTGATTCCGTTAAATTTATCCCATATGATAGCCGTGTGCTTTGGTGTGATGCACACCTAAGCTGAGGCTGCTGGTGCGGCTCCAAGCTCTGCACCGCTCACTGGAGGGAGGGCTCAACCCCTGCAGCGTTACATGCTAATAAGATTAGGAGTATTAATTTGCATATGATGCTCTGAGCAATGGAGGGTGTGTGCATATGTGCCCAGGTGAATGACCACAGAGGCTTTACTGTGGATAAATAATAACATATTTAGTAAGCAATGTAGCTCCCACTGCCTTGTTTTCTTACTACTGGCTGCATCTAAAGGGTGAGATGCGCTGCCGCCGTACAGCACATGCTGGCACTGCCCGGTATGGCCTTACAGTTGGGGGTGATCGAGCAAAATCTGCTGAAACCCCCATGTGGGGCTGGAGTGGGGTTAAGGGCTGCAGCACAGGCACAATGGTTTATGCTGTGCTGATATCCAGACCCTTCCCATGCCAGTGTGTGGCCGGCTGGCTCTGGCAGAGCTCCCTGTCCCAGCATGTCCTGGGCTTTCAGCTCCACCACTAATTGAATCCACCCACCCTGACCAGAGCCCCCCATTCTTTTGGGAAGGCTCTTGCCACTGTCCCACAGGAGCAGGTCCCTGGGAGCGAGGGGTGCTCGCACCTCCCCTGCCCGCACCCTCCGGGTGCTGTGTTCCCATCCTGGAAGGAGGATTTGATCACACAACCTTTCCTTCTCCTCCTGGAAGTTAAATATTAGAATTCTTCCTAGCTGCATATATGATTCACTACATTAATCTTCCTTTAAAACATGCTCCTTCCACAAAAGCCCCTCTGTATTGATCCAACAAAGACAATTATATATTATGGGGGGAGTGGGAAACAGCTGAAATATTTGAGATTGGCCCTTCAGTGGGATTTATTACGTGTCTGAACTATAGTGTCTGCCTATTTTTTATTCTAAGCCTCTATGACAGGGGTCATGTCTTCCTCCATATACTGTACAGCGCTGTGCTCTCCAATGGGGCTATATTAAATACTCAGGATGATTAATCACACTGTATAAATAACACTCCTGGGTTGTGTTTGGAGGCGTGCATGCGTGTGCGCGTCAGCCAGTGCGCCGTCTCCAGCAACAGGTACTGCTGCCCCGTGCACGAGGCAGTTGTAGGGTCCCGTGGTCTGACTCTGAGGTTCTCCTTGGTGCATGCAGGGGGTTGGTCTGGAGACCCTCAAAGTCTTTTCCAACACAGCTTTTCCTGATTTTCTGCTTTTTCCCATCCCAATTGTTTGTAGTGACCTTTCTGAGCGAGATACAGTGCTGGGCCATCTCCCAAAGATGATGCAGAGAATGAACCCTTTCTGGTACCCTACCTCTGCCCATCACCCTCTGCCTCGGGCTGCAAAGGTGCAGAGTGGATGCCCCTTAGGAAAGGGATCGTGTGTTGTCTCCATCCATACCCCAAAGCAAGGAGGCAAATCAGACAAGCTGAGAATGTCTTTGAGTCTGTGGCGGGAATGAGAAAATAACGAATGACCAGGACTGACTGTTTGTAAATGTGCATGAGATTAATGAGCAAAGGCTTCTCCATAACACAGAAGGCATGAAATCAATCCCGCGCTCCGAGAATAATGAAGGAATCAATAGGATTACGAGGTTAAGGCCGGAGTAAACCTGAATGACAGCTGCAAAATAAATTTTATTTGGAGGACGTGGCTGAGGTTAAATGAAATGTAATAAATAATGTAAAGCATTTAAGGGGTGGGGAAATGGTCCAGAGATGTAAGGAAGAACAGAAGGCCCCACAGTCGCTAAATCTGTCCAGTTTATATCCATGATGTGTTTTCTCAGGCATGTGATGAGTGTGACATACGCCATGCCTATGGCTGGGCTGGTGCCACTGCGAGGTTTTCCCCTCTGCCCTCACTGTCCGGGACAGGGACAGGAATGGGGTGGTGACACTGAAGCAAAACAGGGATGTGCATGTGTGAGCTGTGTATTGCAGCCCGGGGTGTGTTCAGGGCACTCTGCGTATGAGCTACAGGCTGGTGCACACCTTTCCCTCCATGATTCTCTTCTGGCATCTCGTTAAAAAAGTCGATATTGCTGCTATCCCATTTCTCGCTGGCCACAGACCTCCTGGAGACCTGGTGCAGGGCACAGAGACCTCCCTCTGCAGAACCCACATGTGTAAGGGGGGGCTTACACATACCCCCTATGCACCCACTCTCTGGATGCTGTGGTCACTTGTGGGGACGTGGATCCTTCTGATAGCAAGTGCCTGAAGCCACTCCACCTTCAAGCCCATCCTGTCCTGCTTTGTGCTCCTCCAGGCACAGAGCAACAGGGAACCTTGGAGGGGTTTGGTGTCCTGCTGACCTTAGCTTTGGGGATAGAACCAGTGCAAGTGGGTGTAGGGCTGGGATTTCAGTTGCTCGACACCTTCTCCTGCGTGGGTTGGGGGGACTGTTCTCTGATTTTGGGACTGAGATTGTTGCATCGAGTCTGCTGCTCTCCAAGAGCTCAGCAGCTTTCAGTCCCTCAGTGAAAATTAAGCTGCTCTGAAAAACTGGCCACAGGGGCGGGTGCCAAACTGGTCTGAACCCTGATGCTGCACCAGTTGCACTGCTTTTTCTGACGTGATTAACTCCTGGTGCTGCTCCTCCCTGCTGGGACTTCTCAGGGAAGGAGAACTGGAGTTCCTGTGATGTGATCAGCGCTTTAGAAGCCGAGTTCAGCCCTGAGAGATGTCAGCTGCTTCTGGCCCTGAGGAAACACGTATCCTGCTCCAAGAGGAGCAGCACAGAGCAGGGATGTGACAGCAGATTTTGCCCTTGAATCTCCATGTAAAAAAATATCCTGCTTCCTTCTGGGGTTGTTCTCAGGCACTACTTCCATCAGGTTACCCTGCACTGCAAAGACTTGTCCTCCTGGAGCGTCCGTGTGCGGTTCAACCCTGCTAATAACGGTTCCGTGTGTTTTTCCAGTCATTAAGCGTATGACTAATAGAGTTGTCTTGGCTGCCTAATGCACGCTGACAATAAGGAGGCTCGGGGAGAGGAATAGAAATAGAGAGATACAAAGAAAATGGCTTAAAGTTTTCCCCCCAGCCAGTAGACAGGTTTTCCCTGTAGCTGTTACGTCCCTGCCGTGCTGGGGCAGGAGGCTGGAGAGCCAGGGAGTTGCCTTCTGCTGTCCTTCCCCTTTCAGCTACCTGGGGTTCTGTGTGTCTGTCTGTCCATCCCAGGCCATTCGATGCAGTGGCACTCTGTGCTGTGATCTGTCCCCATGCAGGGGCTGCTATGGGCTCGTCCCTGCGCATACTGACCCAAATGCGTGTTCACTTCAGCTCTGGTGTCACCAGCACAGCTGTCGGTTGTAACCCTGGCTGTCGGTAGTTTATCCCACCGCTGCATGCTGAGTGTGCCCAAGGAAGGGCTTGTGAACCCCTGCATGCAGTGGTCCCCACTGCATCCCTGCGTGTCCCTGCATCCCTGTACACGTGCCCAGTCCAGGGCAGCACCTCCCACTGGAGTCCTCTAGACCCACCTGCCTCCCACATGAGACCTCTCTCTGCAACAGGACACAGAAAAATGCCTTTAAGTACCCTTTTAATAGCTCCTGTAAATCTTATTTTATGCTAAAGTGAAAGACATGTTTATTATTGTCATAAAGGAGGAAGAACTGGTGAGTCCCTAGCTGGCCCCAGACCAGGTGACTTGGGAAGAGCAGAGGCAGCAGGTTGAGGGCCATGGTTTTATCCCTTGCCATTTGGCACGTTTGGGGACACATGGACGACACCAGATGAAAAGCTCCGGCTGCTCATGGGGTGCAGACCCCCACGCCTGGGATGCTGAGGGGCCCTGGGTGCAGTGCAAGGAGCTCAGGGCTCCTCAAGCACCAGGCTGGAGATACACGTGTCTAAGTGCCTGGCGCTACTTTTGCTTCAGCACCTCTCGTGCTTAAGAAGCCATGCAGGATGTATTTTTCTTTAAAATGTTTTTTATGTAATATTTTTAAACTGTTGCACAGGCAATCTCAATCCCAAATCCCAGCCCAGAGGTCAGTGGAGAATTGGCCCTGCACCTGCAACCTGAAACCAGCTCTGCCTGGCTGCCGACCCTCACGCTGCGCCGCTAATTAAGGGTTCGGGGGGTTGTTTTTCTTTTCTGTTTTCTTTTGAGACGCTGTTTTGAAGAGCATGGCTAAGAATGGGAATTTCATTCAGTAAACAGAAAGGCTGTTCTGAAGTTATTTATTGGTTCTGTTTTCCAGCACGTGGACTACTATTGATTTATTTTGCAGTGTCTCTGGAGGCTTCTTCAAGGTTAAAATGTAGACATCGCATGTTAGGCTGCACTAAATACTGGCAGGAAAATGCATTTGGCTCTTTTAATTGGAAAAACATACTCTTTTTATCACCCTGAGGCCAAGACTCTACCACAGCAGCACAGGGAAGGCAGCTCAACGTATACAAGTGTGAGATGCTCTGGTTCATGGTTGCTAGAGGAATTTGATGGGAGCACAGAGGCCCCTGCAACTGGTTTTGGGGTTCCTGAGAGCAATTCCCTGGGGGTCAAAGGGTCCAGCAGCTCCCAGGGGGGCTGGTGTAAGCCTCCCGCTAACCAAACCTGTGCTGGGTTTGGGAGCTGCTGTGGCCAAGCTTGATCCCAGCTCCATTTTTGCCTCTGTGAGCTCATCCCAATGGGCACTGAGGGGCCAGCCAGGCTCTTGCAGCCCAGCAGAGATGGCTCGGTGCCGGTGCCCAGCATTTTATGGCAGGGGCCTGTCCCTAACAGAGATGCTCAGCATCAAGAGCAGGAGAGACCCGTGCATGCTGGCCTGAGACTCCCCTACCCCTTGTTTTCAGTCCATGCAGTTGCAACCATTGTTCAGCTGGAGAAGGTGAGGCGAAGAGAATTCTTCATCAGCCCCTTACAACCTCAAAGTGTTTTCCAGCCCCTGTCCTGCTCGTACCCCTTTTTTTGCCAGGTTAAAGGACTCACCCCAGGCCAGTGAAGAAAGCGATGTCAGAGATGGGATGGCTGCTGCTCCTCCAGGTCCCCCTTCTCCGTTCGCTCCCGAGCTGGCGGTGAGTGTGTGCAGCCGGGACGGAGGTGGGGAGCTCTGCTGGGAAGGTACAAGCTGAGGTTTAGGAATCATGATGTGTGAATTGAAATGGGAAGCAATGGATCTCGGGAATCGCCGCAACTGCTACAAGGTGTTCCTGAAGCTGTCAGCAAGCCATCTGCCTGCTCGCCCTAGGTAAACACCGCGCTGCAGCCAGCCCTCCTCATCCCAGGGACACCCGTGGTGAGGAGGCAACGGGTAACTGTGCAAGGGCCGCCAGCCCTGGCGTGCAATTTATGGCTCCAGGGGGAAAGTAGCACCGGTTTGGGACCAGAGCAGCGTGCAGGAGGAGCACGCCTGAGGTCAGGCTGCTGCCCGGTTTTCGTTATTCAAACGCTGATGCTGCCCGTGGCTCCCCGGCTGCGCGGGGAAGGTGAGGAGTACGCGTGTAGCAGGACACGGTGTGGGGTACAGGGCAGAAAGGCTGTCACGGTGCTGTCCCACTGCCCATCACGGCACCTGGCACAGCTCGGGCAGTGGGCATGTGGCCTTCTGCCATGGGGACATCTGGGTCCCTGATGCGTTTTGCTTTCAGGCAACTCTGTGCACCAGTGTTCCCAGTGAGCCAGCTCGGAGGACACGTGGAGCAGCGGAACAACCATGGGCTGGCCCCGACGCAGCGAGGCAGGCAGGCAGCCCTGGAATGGCTGATTAAACAAAGCTGGGTGACCTGGGATGACATGGGTGGCCCCAGAAACACGCCCAGTGGGTCAGGACTGTGGAGGAAGGGCCCAAGGCTGAGACAGACCCAGTGTAGGAGGGTCTGGGGGGAGCATTTCTGTTTTCCCATGGGGTTGGGGTGCAGCCCTGGCACGATGCTCCAGCCTCATGCCTGCCTCATGCCCAGCACTGTCAGTCGCACCATGCCTCTGTTTTCCCTCTGCACAGGGGAGAGCGGTGCCCTCATCTCTATCCAGGGTGATGTGTGCTGAGCTTTTGGTAATTTCTGGGGCTGAGCAAGCTAGAGAAAAGCAAAACTGTGAAAGAATGAGTATTTTTGCAAAATTGGGCAAATGGGCACCAAGGTCCATCAGTGCCTGGTGTGGCTGTGCAGGGGGAAGTGCAGAGGGTCATGATTTTGGTACTGGATCCCCTGGCTGAGGACGCCAGGGTCCGCGTTAGCCTGAGGCTCCCTGCAGTGCCAGTCAGAGCTCTCAGTCGTCCCGTTCACTCGCCATTCAAAATAAATACAGGGAGTGAACATGACCTTGAGTGTATAGTCTAAAGCTTTTAAAAATCTCCTCTAATTCTTCTAACTTCCCGCACATCTATCCTCTGCACCAGCCTCCTCATTTCTCTTTCTCTATAGTAAACTTATACCCTTTCTAAAGTGCCCGGAGAACACGCCGTAGATGAAATGTTGCTTTAGCTTAATTTCCTATTCCTAACATATGCTTTAATTAATGTCATTTGCTTTGATTTGCTGCCAGCATGCCAGTGCAGCACTTCCTTCGTTTCCCAACCTTTCCCGTAACCTTGTGGGAATGAGTATCAGGTGTTCCCGGCTGATTTCATCTGTTTCAGGGCATTTATCTTGAGCTCTGCGGCTTTTCTGTGCTGCGTCAGTGGCACCAGCACAGAGGCAAAACCACAGCGTCCTCCTTCGCTAGAAGTGCTGAGTATGTGTGGTACAGAGAGAAGGATGCTTGTATGTAGAGCACTGACCAATGTTTCTTTTCCATATTTTTTACACTTTCTAGGGCTGAAGGTTCAATATAGAGCACTGAGGAGCACAGCAAAACAGAGAAGAAGAGACATGAGACCTCTGGCTCCTGGTTTCTCTGCGTCAGAATCAGAGCAGTGTCCCTGCTTTCAGCCTGGGCGTGGGCTCCTGGTGGTACAGCAGGGGTTGGGGTCCAGGGCAGAGCCCCCTTCTCCCCCTCCAGGAGCTTGCTCCAAGCTAAGTGTGGGGCAGGAGCAGAAGCCCCTGGTCTTCCTCCATAGCAGCAGTGCTGAAGCTTGGTGGTACAAACCTTCTTCATCCTGCTGCACTGAGCGACACGGTTCTGTGAGTGAGAGCAGCATCGCTTGCAGTCCCAACTGTTCCCGCTTCTCCTCAGGTTTCATCCTACTGGTTTGTGAGAGGTGCAAATTGACCAACAGGAGTGAGAAAACCCTTCTCCACCCCTTTTGCTGTTCCTGCTGCACGGCGAGATGCATGTGCCCACATCATTGAACCCGGCTGGACACACGCGATGCCCTCCCTCCACCTGGAACTGCCCCGGCCTCGCTGCATACCCGATCAGTGCCTTGAGCTCCTATTTGAGAAGAAAAACTGCTAATTAAGGGGATCTTTTCCCTTTCATTCTCCTGATGGAGCCAGCTTGGTCTCCATCACACAGCCAGAAAAGCACATTAAGTTCCCCATGACTTTCTGTAACTGGTACGTTTAAGAGCAGCTCCCCGCACAGCAGAGCCCAGAGGAATATTTAGTAATTGTCTATTCTGGCCCCAAATCACTGGCACTTGCATACAGCAGGCCTGAAATGGCCCCTTTCCCAGACAGCTCCTTAAGCAAGGCTTTCCTGTCTCTTTATTTAATGAATCTCAGCCATCCTTTCTCTCCTCACTGGAGCCAGGGGCAGATGCAGGAGAGGGAGCGCGCTCTGCTCCAGCACTTCATCTCTCCCCTCTCTCCAGTTTCTCTCCTCCTACCTGTGGCAAGTTTGGGGTCCCACAGCAAATCATGTCCCCTGAGGAGGAAATTCCCAGCTTCAGGGCCCCATCCCAGTTGGCTATCATTTCCCTTTCCATTTCTCCTACTGAGAGCCCTCCCCCACACCAGGAATGGGAATGTGATGCCTTTTTGCAGCTCTTCCCACCTCCTTACTTCAGGGGCAAACCCACCCTAAAGCCTGAGCCCTGCTTTCAGAGCAACCCCACTCGCTTGGCAAGGAGCAAAATACCCAAAATGGAGAAACGGCATTTGTCCCAGGACTGGCCCTGCCCCGCTGCAACCCAAAGAGTATGTTTCACCCCGGCATCCCAGCAGCGGGACAGAAGCGTGGGAGGGATGTGACGGATCAGGGAGTCCTGCCCCCCCCCAGAGGCTGGCTGCCTGTGCACGGTGGCTTCCTGGTGAGCAATGTGACCGGGAACCAGCCCCAGCCCAAGGATTTACCTCTTCATGGGAGACACTCGTGGAGGAAATTCCATCCCAGTGTCTTGACAGCAGAGGGATGCAACAATGAATTTTAAAGGACTTGACTGACCTGCTTCCCAAGAAGGACCTTTTATTCTCCCTTTTCTCCCTCCCTCCCACCACCAGCCCCTCCAGCAGCTCTGTAGCCTCATCTGCAGGGCAGAAACCCAAGGCCATTGCACTGCCTTACCAAGCAAAACTCCTCCCCGAGGTGGCCCCTCCCCGCCACAGCCTCCTGCTCCCCAAACCCCTGAGCAGCTCTCTTCCTCCCTGCTCTCATCTGCCTCTCACCTCGCCTTCCTCCGTCCTGTCTGGCTGCCTCCTCGCCGACAGCTCCACATCCGGACGCGTGTTTGTGCCTCTCTGCTCCAGCCTGTGAGCCTCCACGCTCTCAGGCTTGCCGCTTGCGCTGCTCACTGCGCTGCTCCGCTCTTTTAAATCACAGCTGCCTTCCTGCACCCTGAAAGCCTCATGCCCCTTAAATCTGCCCTGAGTGATTTAGCAAGGACGCAGCATAGCACTGACCCCCGGCAGCATGATGCACAGCTAGCACAGGCATCTGGCAAGTGTTTAAATAGCCAGGGTCCCCGTTTGCTCCCGGCTTTGCAAGAGTCCAAAAGAGGGGATGCCCCCCCCTCCCACTCCATAGCTACAGTGTCAAGCCCTGGTTCGACCCGCTGCTGTGCTGCAGGGCCTGGCCCCAGCCCAGGGAGAAGGAGGAGGAAGTTTCCCTCTGGGCAGCACCTTGGTGGAAAAGGGGTTGTCAGAGAAGAGCTGCAGGCTCTGGCAGGGAGCAAGGAGTTGCGTGCACTGGCCTAGGAGGTGGTGGCTTTGCCGATGATGCTTTTGCCTAAATAGCAACTGAGATACTAAGGTAAACAGCAGGAGCGTGGGCCACAGGACCCATCCCAAAGCATGGCGCTGCTCAGCTGGCACTACCGGCATGCACTTGGTTGCTGTGCTGCATTGCTCAAGCCATTAATCAGTGGGGTCTTTGCCAGAGGTGAGGGTCCGTCTTGAGATCTGCTTAAAAGTGGCTGGTTGGCTTTTCCACCCCCCGCCGGCGTGGGCGAGGC
>NW_009736063.1:0-2140 GCF_000703405.1 Apaloderma vittatum | reverse complement strand
GCCCCCCCCTCCAGGACAGAGCCAGTGGTGGCAGCTGGCTGCCTTCATCCCTCCCGCTGGGAATTTCTCACCCAGATGATCATCTTCCTCTTCACACCAGAGAACAGCAATTTCCCATAGCAATAACCTCCTCCTCATCCCCAGCACAAATTCAATAATCACTCTGAGCAGGGCTCCCCCTGAGCCCCTCATCCCCGGCACGGTGATGGGTGGATGATGCCAAGCACGCCATGCAGAGCCACAGCGCATTTAAGAGAGTGAACTGGGCTCGTTTTGCAATACCTTAAGGCAGTTTCTTGCTCTGATGCAAGGCTTCTGAGACAAGCCTCTCCTCTTTTCTTCCTGCCTGGTAAGAAGTGACTTTGCAGTGTTGTCACTTAGGTGGATTTATGCGTGTCTCTTTTTTTTTTTTTCCACTCGTATCCCGTGTGCTCAAGAGCAGCCTGTCCAGGACGTTCCACTCCTCCCGCTCCAACGAAGTTTCCTGGGGCTGCTTTCCCCTCTCTGAGCACACATTGATCTGCTGCCCTGACGCACGCCGCCGACAAGCCCCTTCTTTCCTGGGCTGCCTTCTGGGCCTTGGCCAAAGTTATGTGGCCGTGCTGGTGACCGCGGCATGTCTAACCAGGGGCGTTGAACCCCTGACCTGCCGTGGGCGTAGGGAGGGCCTGCTCAGACCCCGTCCTGGCAGCACCGTTTTGGTTCGGTGGAAGCAGAGCCGTGGCTGCCATGGCGCTTGCAGCCACGAAAATCACAGCGTGCTGAGCGCTGGGCATTGTTCTGCTTGTATTTTTTTAAACCGTTCTTTCCATTTTGGCGTGGCCGCATTTGCCTGCTCACATACTCCAGCACACTGTAGCGTTAAGGCTTTTTTTCATTAAAAAACAAAAAATAATTGCAAAGCAGATGAAACAATTTTAATTTTTTACTTTTTTTTTGATATTGGCTAGGAAGGACCATTGGGGAATATCTCAGTCTGATGTTCACCACGGCAGCAATCCCTGGACTTTTCTTTCTTATGCAGAGTGTTGCCGAGCTCAGAGCTGAGTCTGTTCTGTACAAAATGTGCACTGCACTTGAAATGTTATTTTTCCATATGCTACTTTAAAAAATAGCGAGACAGCATATTAAAAAAATAAAAAACCACAGCATTAAAAATTAGTTTTAAAAATTACAATAATTCCTCGATTATTTGTTTTTATTTGCAAAATACCTAGCCTTTTAAAAATGTCTAGATAAATGAATATTCGTTTATAATTTAATTAGTACTGATTACATAGTCAACGTTGGCCTGTTTGCATCCTATACAGCTTCTCTTGCGATTATGAAGACTAAGTACACTTGGTACGCTAGGACAAAATTACCAAATATCCCCCAAATATTTAAAACCAAATCGGAATATCGTTTTTCGTTTGATTTACCCGGTTTCAGTGAAGCTTGGTGCAAGACTAACACGCTAGTTTACAACGTTTTAAAACATTCGTTAAAATATTTACTTAATGGTCTAAAACAAAGCCTTAGAGCTTACAAACGTGCCCAGGTCAGGCAAATAATAGGCAGATAATTCAGGTGAACGATTTAGAAGCAGAGAATCATTTGCATTTAAAACCGCGCGTATTTTCAGTATCCCCTTAGTGCACCTAGTTTAGGCAGATGCTTAAGATTAAAGGGCGGCGTGTCAGCCCGTATCTTACCCATGCTTCCTGTCATCGTTTCTTTGCAATTTAATTTTGTGTTTTCCTTTCAGCCTAGAAGTGTTTGGTACCAGTGTCTTGGCAAAAAGAGCCTGCGGAATGGCAGGGTAAAGAAATATGAGCCAGCTGCTATGCACAATGAGGTTTGTAAGTCCTTGTATGGTATAAATAAGCATATTACACAGTTATTAGAACTTTGGCACTGTCCCTGTTTAGAAGCCCGAGTCTGACGCTGTGTAATTCCTCCCGAGTACATGCATAATTCAGTATTAGCACTCCATTCTTCCAGCCTTACTGCTGGCCAAATTCGGCAACTTTTTCTCAGTCCTCATCCATTCAAACCTTCCTCGGCAGTGTAAACCGGTGAGTTTCCTCTCAAACCAATAAATCTGTGCCAACCCACGCGGCCGAGGCTCGGTCCTTGACTTCACGGGAGCTGGGGCTCG
>NW_009736062.1:0-535 GCF_000703405.1 Apaloderma vittatum | reverse complement strand
GTACAGTATTTTCTGCATCTCTACCGAAAGCGCACGCTTTACAGTGGGACTAAAAATATAAACTATCCAACTCTACACATGGATAAGAACCACAGAATTGTTGAGGCTGGAAAAGGCCTCCAAGGTCATCAAGTCCACACTATGGGCTTCCCGAGACCCAACCCGAACCTCCCCTGAGGCAGTTGCAGCCCGGGCCCTCTTGTCCTGTCACTGGGTGCCCGGGAGAAGAGCCCGAACCCCCCGACTGCCCCCTCCCTGCAGGGAGCTGCAGAGAGCGATGAGGTCCCCCTTGAGCCTCCTCTTCTCCAGCTGAACCCCCCCAGCTCTCTCAGCCTCTCCTCCCAGCACTTGCCCTCCAGTGCCAGACCCAACCCGAACCTCCCCTGTGGCAGTTGCAGGCCGGGCCCTCTCGTCCTGTCACTGGGTGCCCGGGAGAAGAGCCCGACCCTCCCTGGCTGCCCCCTCCCTGCAGGAAGCTGTAGGGAGTGGGAAAGTCCCCCGAGTCCCCTCTTCTCCAGCTGAACCCCCCCAGCTC